>NW_019731994.1:516274-552344 GCF_002891405.2 Cryptotermes secundus | reverse complement strand
GTAGGTGAGACTGAGTCCACTTGGTGTACCAGCCACTGGTGGGCCTACTGTACCAGCCCCGGATGGTAGGTGAGACTGAGTCCACTTGGTGTACCAGCCACTGGTGGGCCTACTGTACCAGCCCCGGATGGTAGGTGAGACTGAGTCCACTTGGTGTACCAGCCACTGGTGGGCCTACTGTACCAGCCCCGGATGGTAGGTGAGTACGTAGCATTGGTGGAATGAAAATTGGCAGAGGAAACAGAAATACTCTGAGAAAAACACTCACAATGCCACTTTGTTCAACACAAATCCGATATGACCTGACCTGGGATCGAATCCAGGCCGCCGGGGTGGGAAGCGGGCGACCAATCTCCTGAGCTATGACACAGCCTTGTACATATTTCACATAGATGTTACAAGCCGGAAAGTCGCGGATTCGATTCCCGATGAGGACCAAATCCTTCCAGCCGCACAATGGCCCTGGAATCGACTCAGCCTCTAATAGAAATGAGTACCAGGAATCTTCTTCGGGGTAAAGGGCAGCCGGCGCGTAAGGCTGACAATCTCGCCGCCATCTGTGAGCTGACTGTCTAGAAAATATGTGAGCCTCGACGTCTCACAATCATATGGGCCTCCACGGCATCTTACACGATAGCTTTGCCTTCATGTACCAGTCACTCATAAAGATATGTTGCACGGCAGTCAAGCAGACAAGCCTAGCTCGCTTGAAAGTAGGACACGAAATAGCAGAGCTATCTGTGTAGGCCATTTTGGGCGGGTCCCTCGTAATTCTCGTTCTTTGTTCCCTGCCCCCTATTTCGGACCTGACAGAGAGGACCCAAAGATATTTTTTTTAATCTCCTTTATTGACAATGAGATACTACAATCTTTCAGTCAATTTTCTGTCTTGTGTACAATTAGTTAAGAATTGTACACTTCAGTGGCTTGAGTGGGTCACTTCCATCGACGCGTCCCTCAGCTCTTTAGATCTTCTGGCCGCTTTCGTCCAATTCTTCTGTGGTCGTGATGCAGTAAGAGTGGCTGGAGCAGTGGATTTGGGTGGTTAGCTAATTTGCTGAAGTGGTTGATGCTGTGTTCTTTGATGGCTTCCGTGACGTATGGAGTTTTGAGGTCGGTGTGAATGGTGTGGTTAGACACGTACCAAAGTGCGTTTACGATGAGACGAAGAATTTTTGATTGGGTTCGTTGGATGAGATCTATATTTGTTTTGCTGGCGCATCCCCAGAGCTGGGTTCCGTATGTCCATATTGGTTTGATGACTGCTTTGTATATTAGCAGCTTGTCAATGGATAGGTGAGATTTTTGTCCTATGAGCCAGTATAGGTCTTTGATTTTTTGATCGATTTGTTTCCTTTTCGTGAGGATATGTTGTTTCCAGTTGAGCTTGCTGTCAAAGGTAAGTCCGAGATACTTTGCTTGATCTTTTTGTTGCATGGTAGTGTGGTTTATTTGAATCAGGGGGCATTTGCCTTTTCGAAGCGTGAACGTTGTTTGAATGGATTTTGTTTTCGTTAACTTTGATTCCCACAGATATAAAATTTTATCCGCACTCTGTCAATGTGTACGGTAAGGACGGCTGTTAAAGTGATCTGTAAGCATTGCTGTACAGTTTCGGGGTGCAACTGGAATACGCATTCCACATACAAGTATTTCTATTCAATTGCAAGAGCGCATATCCCTGACGTTCCGGCTGCTGTGACCCGGTCCGGCCGAACAGCAGACACTTCAGCTCCTATGAAGAGGCCGCGTCATAGATCAAGCGGTCAGTCGCTGACTTCCCACCGCGGCGGCTCGGGTTCGGTCAAGTGGGATTTGTGGTGGATAAAGTGGCGCTGGGGCGGGTTTTTCTCCGAGTATTTAGGTTTCCCATGCCAATCTTCATTCCACCAAATTCTCCATCATCATAATCACCCGGGGGCAGGTACAATAGGCCAATCAGTGGCCACCGTGCCGAGTGGACCCAACTGGACTCCACCCCCATTAAACGAATTTAAAAAATAAAATTTAAGTTACAACAAACCCTCCATCGTATGGAGAGGGAAGGTAAGTCAGTCATGCAGTGAGGTGTAATTCAAAAGGAAACATGCCCCGATAATCTTGTTCCCTAAAAACTGTTTATTACCTACAAAGGGGAAGGAACAATTCGCTAACATCGAAACAAAAATCACAGCAGCGTCGCTAAAACACAGCCTCTAAAGCGCGTTGAGATTTGAGGTTCTGAGTGTGGTCAGTACCGCTTCCTGAGACGCGACGCCGTGCAGTCTGGTCGATATGTACCAACATTTCTCAGGAGCCTACTGCCTCCAGCTTTGGGTAAGACCGAGCGCAGCTGCCGCAGGCAAGCCGAGTTCTTCCGGTTGCAAAGCGCAGATCAGTTGGGCCCGCATTAACATAATTGCTATTGCTCCCCGCAATCAAAATTAAGGCAATTAGCGGGGATTCCCTGGTTCGCTCTGTGCGCGGTTTAATTTCACCTGCTGCATTAAGAGCAAATTAACGCCATGATGCGGCCTGACAGCTCCACGTTTATCCCGGAAATCGGTATGAAGGAGATGTCATAATTCGATATACTTCACCAATGTACTTGTATGTTAGGAGCAAAAGAAAAGTATGTAGCACTTGAGCTCCGTCACAGGGTCCAACCACCACAAGCAATAGAGCAAAGGTATGTGACGTAGGGTCAGATCGTCCCATCATCACAAGTTGCAGGTTAATGGTACGTACCACGGATACATGTTGTCCAGCTACTACTAAGAGCAAATTAAACCAACAGTCACCCAGTTATTCAGGAAGTTCCTTGCCCTTTATGGAGGCCGAAGGTTCATTATCGTGTTCAAAAGAGCCCACTATTGGCCTCTATCTTTAGCCACATGAACCCAATCCACGTACTTCCACCTTATTTCCCTAAGACCCGTTTTAATATTATCCTCCCACTTACGCCTAAGTCACAACTCAATGAGCGCCACTCCGCGATACACCGTCATCCTGTTCTGAAGTAGAGGCAGCAACTGCACCGGACACCTGTCAGTGGAAACTCTGCATGCAGAAGTGGCCTCACAGTGCGAGTACCCGGTACTGAGGTGGTCCTGCCGGTAGTCCCTAGCTGATGTGAAGCCCGCATGCTTCTTGCTTAACACTGGATGTCACTCCAGATTGCGGCTAGGCGGGGCGGAGACCCTAGTGCTGACACGGAATTCTTTAGGAAATATAAATTGCTGATGTACAAGACACATGTGAGACCGGTATTAGCATATGCCTCTTGAGATCTGGGTGCTATCCAAGGCAGATGAAAGGTCATTATATTTATTTGAATGCATTTTTGGAGTAGTTCAGGGTAAGAGTACATGGAGGAAGAGATATAACCATGAATTGTATAAGCTACTTAATGAGTCAAACATTACTAAATGTACGCCTGTAAACAGATTAAGCCGGGCTGGACATACTAGGCGAGTGGAGGATAGTAGGCCAGGCAAGTTGTTTGATACAAGACCTGAACGGGCTAGGAAAACTGAAGGGCCAAAACTGAGATGTGAGGATGGTGTGATCCAGGATATCAGGGCCCTAGAAGTGAGGAAATGGAGGATGTGTCTATGAATTTAGAAGAAATGCTGAAGTTTCTGAAGAAGACCAGGGTCCACACAAAATTCTCGTCCTAATAATGATGATGATGCATTCTTTAGGAAACGCAGAGCATACAGTACGCTGAGAAAACAATTTATGCTCATGTGCACGTTTTTATAGCGGTAGGAGCACATTTCTGTGAACTCGCGCCGTTTATCGGGGCACCTGTCCAGACCGCCTGACCGCCCCTTCATACCTCAGCCTGTACAAGTGCAGATGTTCTCAATTCTTTTTAAAGAATGAACATCCCACGTTCAAGAGAGGACATGTGCCCTTATTGCCCTGTACAGGGATTTGAACAAATAATTATTTTCGATAATTAATTCTTCGTTACAGCAAACATTGCGGTGAGTTACAAATTGGTTTAAAAAATGTTAATAGGGTCTATCGCTGATAATTATTTGCTGTCCAAGTGCCGGCTGGCAGGGGTGGGGGGTGGCTGGATAAACACAACCCAAAATTATAGGTGTAGCTGTTGACTGAACGGCAGCGACAAATGGAAATTAGAGTCCGCAGGAAATTCAAGCTGGGAATGTTTGTTGCCACTCAGTTCGGGATGCTTGCATCCGTTGTCTCAAACAGATGTAACAGGACTCGAAAGAGTGCAGGCCTGCTTTATGTAGTAAAGCGGCGTTCTTTGCAGTTATTGAGCTCACTTGCGGCAGTTGCAGAAAATCTGCAAAGCGGTCTATGTCCTACTTGGAGAGGTCCCCTCAAACCTTGCACTTGCTCAGTATGGCTGACAAGGGGTGTAGCAGAAGACAGAACTCTCCATAACTGCCGTTGACCTACAACTTCCAGTGAAAGTCGAATTTAAACAGAAATCAGCCTGGCGATTTAGGCGCTGATGCTAATGTCAGACAGACGGACAGACATGACCTCCACGCAAGGTGTTCCTTCATTTGCTTTGTAAAGAACGCCTGAATCTCTAAATTTATCTGATGTTTTGTATGAATATGACATTTGGTATCTCCCTCTAACAAAGAACATAAACTGAGGTTGTGAGATCTGCGGTCTTGAGGTGGCAATGATTCATATCGCAGTGTTGCGACTTGTGACACCCTGCAGTCTGGTAGGTTATTTTATTATTATTATTATTATTGGAGGGGGTGGGTTTCCCCATGCACCGCGACCAGTTTGATCTATTGTATGTCCCCCTGTGATATTCTACCAGTCTCTATATACCCTACCGGTACTGGTGCGTGCCATCAGTCCCGACCCAGCAAGCGAGTTCGGCCTCTACTGGCTCAGCGGTATCTAGATGCTTCCCCCATCTACCAGAGGCGTTAGAGACTATTGTTGGGCGGGGAATGTCCTTCAATTTAGCTCAGAGTTCTCCTTGAGACATGAGGTTCTTTTACGTGCCGTAAAGCTACGACACGGGACCCACGGCTTAAAGTCCCTCCTGGAGGACTTGTTCCCTGAATTTTTCCGCCCTTAAAAATTCCACGACCTCCGCCGGGTTTGATCCCACGTACCTTGAGTCATGAGCTGGGAACGTTACCCCTAGACTACGGAGGCCGCTTAGTCTGGTAGGTTACAGACTGTCTTAACCCACAAGACCACAATTGGCATACCGAGGAAGGAAGGGACAGGAGGATGACATGGGAGGGCATGTAGCATGCACGGGACAGATGAGAAATGTATAGAAAACTTAATTTGGAAATTCTAGGGAGGGCTGACCGCTAATGAAACCTAGGCGTAGGTGGGACGTAATATTGAAATGTAACCTAGCAAAAATGTGGCATGGAGTGAAATGGACATAATGAGAGGCTGTTGTCAACACGGCGATGAACCCGTGAGTTTCGTAAAGGCAGAGGATCCTGTAGCACGCAGGCAACACTTCGTGACTCACAGCTTACACACGCAATGCCGTTCGTTGTGTACTCTTTTATAAAATCCGGTATGAATGTTATGCTACTGGAGGTCATATCGCCTTCAGAATATTTAATTACCCTCACCAATGCAAAGCAAACAGTGCAAAAAGTTAATAAAGCGTAGGATCTCAAGTTCTCACAGCGGGGGTTCGTTGGAAGTCAACCGAATTTTCGGAGGAACATATCGCTTCCAACTTCAGGGTCGAATAAGCTGCGGCTTACAGACTAATGCAAGACTGGAACATATGCCGCACTTAACACGTTGACAGACTTAAAATTGGAACTTCAAAGAAGACGCACTTCAGTTCCACTTAAGGCAGTAAAGTTAGAAAATCAAGTTGTTCTCGTGCTTAATTACACATCACGCCATGAAGACAAGAGAAAGAATGAAGTTTTGGTTTCTCACATTTGTCGGCACTAGACTGAGGTGAGTGGTCAGTATCCTTTAAGAGCCAGTCGCTTCATTCCAGAGGAAAGATCCCCGATACCAGTCCATAGAAGGCTGTCGGCCCCAGAGCTGGTCTGAACCCTTTAGATAAGTGAAGCATACCTTGCCCCTGCAGGGACTCGATCGTTTGGTCAACTGAAACCTGCAGGCCTACAAGGACACGGGTACGTAACTAGGTGACGGCTGCCTCACAAGCATCGTCGCCACGTTCGGAACGAATTACTTGTTACTAAATTTAATAACAATCCGTCACATCGATACAAATGATTCATCATCGGTAAATAATAAATAGACTGAGCCTAACCTCTTAAAGCGGTGCATTTACACTGGCGACGTACCGAAGAAACTGTTCTTCAAACATTACTGATTGGGTTAAGTTGGCTAACGAGTCCTGCCTTGCGATGGCATATCGAGTTTCCACACTGAATTTATGCCAATTTGGAAATCGTATTGTGTAGGGACGCTGTAATGGAATCAATGCTACGTCTGTACGTCATCAGGGGATGTCCTGCGGCCACCTTGGAGAACCCAGTGAAGTCTAACACATGGAATGCTCTCATGCACGCGGTGAGATATGAACAGGCGATCTGCTGCGAATCCGCCTCGCATTAACAGACCAGGCGACTCGGCCGTTGAAGTCAGTAGTACCTCTGACACTCTAGAATTCATTTTCCATAGATTCCGACTTTTCTAAGATGCGCCACCTGGTAGACGAATGCCAACTTTTGGGAGAGGCCTGTTCTCCCCGTTTTCTTATAACCTGAAGATGGAGGCGGAATGTCCCTCCGAAACTTCGGTATCTATATACTAGTCTACATGGCTTCATATCCCAGAAGACCACAATTTTAATGCTCACCACAGTGAGAACATAAAAGCTGATGTTTTCCTAAGACCTGCTTTAATATTATCCCTCGACGAAAACCTAAGCATTGTCCACCTCACCTGCAGCCGGGTCACATGCTCACATCTCGGAAAAGCCAGAACATGTAGAGATGTGGTGTGCGCAACATTAGGCCCTTGCCTTCACAGACGAGGCTGCGGACACCGAGCCATAACCATATGTTTGAACCCATTAACAGACCGTCAAGATGACGACGTCACGCCGAGTGTCAACTGTTTGTGCGCCGTGCAAGGAGCAGCTGCTCAACGAGAAGATTCTATTAGCACAATTGATGCGTGGCCCGGCCCGGTTAGGGATGACCAAACTGAATAATAAGTATGTTGTACGCTCTCCCTCCCTGGCGTTTCATTTGGTCACCCGCCCCCGCCAAGTGGCGGCCATCACCCCAGGACACGCGACCTTTGACACGTGCATGAGTCAGCCACTTAGCGATGATAATTAGGCGGTTGCTAGGAGACGGGTCCCGCAGCCACCGCGTCGGTTCCAGACACGGCCACCACAGCTCTAGCGTTAGGCTTTCTATAGAGAATGCAAAGAACGCCTTATGTCTCTGTGACCGTGGGAGACTTGGCTCCAATTTGTTGAGCAGTTCCGGTGTGCAGCCACACACAGAACACTCCACTTTGCTTGCGGCCGCGAGCAATCTGCAGTTCGCGCTTTCCAATCCTGTTTCTGTTTGCTTGCCTGTAGTTTGTTTAATGACGTTGCTACTTATAAAATATAGCGTCAAGTGATTGGGTGACTAGTGAACAATGAATTGGAAAGGATGTGAAAGTAAGCGGTAGTGGCCTCACTGAAGGTGATTTGCAGACATTTCCATGGAGGGACTGAGGAAAACTACGAGACACTTAAGTCAGAATAGACTGTTTTCGGGTTAAGATTCGAAAGAAACGCCTCGTGAATGCGAATCATAAATTTTACCTTAAGTCAACTTGTTTTGTTATAATCTCTTGCAATGCATTATTCACATTATATTTGTTTAAGATCCATTTGAATATTATCGTCACATTTATGTCTACGTCTTGAAAATGTTTTCTTCTTCTCAGGGTTTGCAACAAATATTTGTGGTTCCGAAGGATCGTGGCATATATCACTTTGCGTGACTCTTGCGTGCCATCACAGGGTCACTGCTACAGTTTGCCAGTCACGCTGAACATTTACGTACCTCTCGCAAATACACAACTTGGGTGCAACTAAGTGACTAATAACGAGATGAATACATTCAGCACGTTTAGCATTTGATATCATGTTCACCGAATGGGCTGGGGGGTTGGGGTAGCGATTCTGTTCAGGAGGTACTTGGTTTGAATCCCGGCCGAGTTATTTTGTGGTTCCCCTCAGTCCCTTTCGGGGAATGGGGGGATTATAATGGATACGTGTAGTGTTAGGCCAGGACCGTTCCCTTCCAAATCCTTCCCAATTATCGTTCATTATCCTACGTCCCAACGCTATAGATACTGAAAGTGTTATTAAGAGGGCCCGGATTTTGATGACCTGAAAATATTTAAAAAATGACCGAAAAATTTCAGAAAATGACCTAAAATATGACCAAAAAACATAATATGCAGGGCCCGGATTTTGATGACCTGAAAATATTTAAAAAATGACCGAAAAATTTCAGAAAATGACCTAAAATATGACCAAAAAACATAATATGCAGGGCCCGGATTTTGATGACCTGAAAATATTAAAAAAAATAGCCGGAAAAATCCAGAAAAATGACCTAAAGGGAAAGAGAAAGAACACTTCGCTTCCATGTTATTCACATTTCAGAAAACATATGAAGAAAAATTCCCTAAAATGGTCCAAAATGACAAGAAATACCCTTAAAAGTCCAAATATTTACCAAAAAAACCCAAAGATGAAAAAAATGACCTTAAACCTAAAAATGTCCAAAAATGACAAAAAAATTACCTATAAAATTTACATTTCTGTAACCAGCAGCTCATATCCGAGATTTATATATTTAAGAGCATTGCATAGGATACAAGGGAAAAAAAGATGACATGTCATCAAATCCGGGCCCTGGTTATTAAATAGCCCACCAAACGATGACACTTTCAATAGCACAAAATTGTGTGTCGAATGACGTAATTAGTGAACAATGAATTTGAAAGGACGTGGAAGAGACCCATCATGGCCTAAATAGAATAATGTCCACCTAGCATCCTCACAATATACTTGTCTGTGATCCATTCTAATATTACCCTAACCCCCCCCCCCCAATTTCTTCTCAGGCTTGCGAAGTGTTTCTCCACTAGGCCTGTGTGTCATTTCCCTCATCGAAAGGACATTCCACTCTCCTGTCCGGACTGTGCCACTGCACGCTGAACTGTAAGAAATGTTCTCGTAGTGTAATTTTCGTCATTCACCAATTAATTCATTCCAAATATATTCCTTCGCATTTTCTTGTCGAATTCCTTGAATCTATACTTTTCCGTCAGCCACGGGTACTGCAATAACAATACGAAATATTGACAAGAGAACAGCGCAAGGCAGAGCACGCAGCAGGAACTGCAAATCTCTATAAATGTGATTACAGTTCAGCAGTTCAAATCGAATCAAACAGCGAGGCCAAAGCAAATACGGGGGAATTATGAAATGTCTACGTTTTGCGCTCCCGGGGCCCCGCTTTGATGCTAATTCAAACAGAATGCCGGACCGCGCAGAAAACTACAGCCCTTCTGAAGAATGGAAAGCTAATAAAATGAACAAACATTGGAATGGATGTAGCAGCCTTTGCAGTCCGAGGCTTAGATGCGTCCGTACGGACACGCGCTACTCACAGGGCCCGGATTCGAACTGAAAATTTTACATTTTGTTTTGTCTTTTAACGGCAATTCAGTGCTGAGTGCCGAGAAAAACATATGTGCCCACGGTCTCTTAGCCCTCTGAAGCCTGGTGTTCGTCTAACTAGTAACAAAAGAAATCAATTCATACCTCACAGAAAACAAAGTGGTTGTCCGTTACAAAGATCAGCCGGTTTCATAATTTGACATGATGGCAACAGAGCTAGATTACGAAATTATATTTCCTCAAACAAAGCGAGACAAGAAAAAGTCCAAAAGTTGCAAGAGTTTAGGAGATTTAGAACTCTCGACAATGGGCACTGGAAACAAAGGGACGTAACACTATAGTGACAACACGTAAAGCTGTCCCTACGTGATTAAACATCCCTCCACAAAGAAGTGTGGGGGGTTGAGGTATAGCTCCATGCGTTCTCTTCGGCACTAGATGGAGGTGAGCGATCAGCTTTAAACTGCAGCCGCCTTACCCCCATGGAAAGAGCCCAGGTGCCCGTCGCATAGGAGACTGAATGGACCCCAGAGCCAGTCTGGGCACTGGGGTGAACAGAAAAATTCCGTTCATGCTAAGGGAGTAAGTGCTGAGTTACGTAACATGGATTGAATTGGGACAGTACCTTATCATGTCATGTTTCATGTTACAGATAGCGGGGCACCGGAGCATGTTCTGCTACCACTGCCCACCCTCGCTGCATCCCTCCACGACCCCGAGGCTGCCGTCGCTGGACTACCCATTCACCCCCACACACCCCTGTAAGTACACTTCCCGGACATGGCGGACACCTGCAGTGTTATGTTCCATCCGTCAACACTCGCATGACGTCACCGCGAGGTCTCTGGAGATTCCTGCAGCCCCTAATCATGCTCCCCTTTCGGGTTTTGCATGAGAGTATGCAGTAATCCTTCTAATTCTGCCGATAATGGGGTCAGAAAATTAGGGGGTGACGTCGAGACAGATGTTGACCTCAGAGCGACGCGAGCAAGGAAGCCACTTAGGGCGACGCTAAGGCGGATCTCGGATGATGTAACGGGATGACCAGCGGTGTGACAGGTTAAGACACCGAGGCGCGCGCCGTCTGCCTGTCCGTCCGTCACATGTAGCAGCTGTACATCCCCCCCCCCCACTACAGAAGCTGCCTGCGTAACAGGATTATGGCCTCCAAAACTAATTTATCTCAATTTTTTCGCAGAGATCATTACTGAATAATTAAGGAGGATAACTCACAGAATTGGCACCAGGTGGCGCGCGAGTCCCTGTAACGTCATTATGGTACAGTGGTGACCATACTGTGAGCAGCAGGTTGCATCGCGCGCGGCTACAAGACTCGCTCGGGCTTCATGCCGACGTCTGTACGCCGGGAATGCTTACCTTCCCGGGGGAGTCAGTTTGGCCGTTGATATTGATGGTCGATGTAATAATTGCTGACAATGAGGACAGCTCAAGCTCTTCAAGACAGCAGGGGGCTCTGCCGCTCGTGTGTCTGGCTGCAGTTTCCTCGTTCACTCAAGTTCATCAGATTCATCGCGCTAAATTAACAGCTATTCGTTACGTCACAATCGTAGAGAGAGCGTCACGTTTAGTTTAGAAATGGCCTACAAAACACTATTTGTGCGAGCGGGTCCAGTGAACAGAAGCTGACAGTTGCACGAGTGGGTGATATAGTACAGGACAAGAAATCTGGAAAAACAGGAAAAAAAAAAGAAAAAAAAAAAGAGAACAGTTCGAAGACTTAGACATAGACGGAAGGCTAATATTAAAACGGATCTTAAGGAAATAGAATGTAAGGATATGGACTGTTTGTACCAGTTTTTATTATTATTGAATGGACACACAGCAAGCGTTTGCATGTACATGTTTCGGCCTGCTGCGGCTGTCATCTTTCACTTAGAGACTTTATAATCACCTTTCTTTCTACCTGCTATACCTCCCTACACTGCAGTGTTTACACATTGGGGGTGCGTTGTATGGTTTTGTTATTTCTGTAATGTCCTTATGTTATAAAATGTATTAAATATTAATATATAAAATATAAAAAATATTAAAATATTCTAATTTGAATTAAAATTGACTTATATGTTAAAAAGTATAAATATATATATTTTTTTTTCTCATTTTGCTTTGTGTTACTAGATGCTTAGGTGGTGCTCCCCAGTGTGAGTTCTTGTTTTTCGTGGGATTCTTCCTGTGACCTTAAGTTCATGTGGTTGTGTGTTGGNCTCAGGTGGATAGGGCAAGATAGACCTACTCAGTTGTGCCCGTTTGAAAGAGCTAGTCTCAATCACTGGATTGGTCCAGTGGCTTTCTAACGGGCACAACTGAGTAGGTCTATCTTGCCCTATCCACCTGAGGACGAGATCCAGTCTCCGAAACGTTGTGGTTCTTGTCTTATATACCTGTATACCAGATGATGGATAGAGTCCAAAATAAAGCTTATAGTTCTGTACAGCATACACCATCGTCAGAATCCATTAAAGTCCAATATATGATGTGTTTATACCAGATTTGTGACGACTGAATAACAGTAAACTTTGTCTTACACACAATATGACACTACAGCATAATATTTCAGGATATACCAGACTCAGGATAGAGACTAGCGGTGGGCTCTTGTGGGTGTGGTAATGAACATGCCGGTTTCATAAAGGGGGGGAGGATTTTCTGGCCCGCTGAACGACTAGAAAGGCTGAATCACTCCTCTCCATGGGGTCAGTTAGTTAGTTACTTAGGCCCCGCCATATTTCAAGCGGTTAGTCGCTGACTTCCCACCGCGGCGACCCGGGTTCGAGCCCGGTGTCTTGTCGAGTGGGATTTGTGGTGGACAAAGTGGCGCTGGGGCAGGTTTCCTTCGAGTACTTCGGCTTCCCCTGCCAATCTTCATTCCACCAATTGCTCCACAATCACCCTCACCTATCATCTTGGGCTGGTACAATAGGCCAGAAGTGGCTGCACTACAAAGGACTTAGTCCCACCCCACTAACAATAAAAAAATAATAATAGTTAGTTATTTAATGTTGATTTTAGCCACCTTTGTGTCGGGTTGCTGAGCGGCTGTGCCCAAGATTTGCTGCGCAGTCTGTTGCGCACAAGTGCGAGGTCACGCAGACCAGCGGAGGCAATCACAAACGGAATGATCAAGGCTACGATGAACTGGACACTTAGAATAGGAAGAAACATTACATTCATATGAAACTATTTACTATTACGTGATGATAGGACTTAAGGTTCCGACACCGGAGGTTATGAAGAGTTCTATTTCCGGCGCTATATCGCAGAAGACAGATCTACTGAGACTCATTGAAACTGGCAAGCGGTCAGAACCGTACACTGACTGAGTGACCAGCAGTTCAGTAGTAAGTTTCCGCCACTCACGGTAGCCGAGCGGTCTAAGGCATGTTCTGTCTTCCTTCTCTTAGAAGCCGGGATCGTGGGTTCGAATCCCGCACAAGGCATTGATGTTTGGTCTGTGTTTGTGTTGTCCTGTGTTTAGTTAGAGGCCTTGCGACGAGCTGATCACCCGTCCAAGGAGTCCTACCGACTGTAAAATGATCAATGAAACTGAGAAATCAATTCTATGCTCCAAAGTGGGAGAAAGATGAAAAGAAATTAAGGTTCCGCTGTTGTTGCACTCACTAAACGAAAGCAAATTAGTGGTAAAAAGGTAAAGCTATCCCTATAAGAGGCCGTGGCGGCCGATAGGATTGTGAGACACCGAGGCTCCCACATTTTCAAGACAATCCGCTCACAGATGGGAGTGAAACTCTCAGCCTTACCTTACCCCCAGGAAGGTTCCTCGTACACATTTATGCTTCAGGCTGAGTTGACCCCAGGGTCACAGTGCAGTTGGAAGGTTTAAGTCAACTGAAAAATCCAATGATCTGATAGGGAAACGAACCCGCGACCTTCCGGCTTGTAGAATAGTGTCTCAACCAACTACCGCATGTCCCGCAAATTAGTAGCCTGGATGATTCTTCTTGCCCTCCTAACTGCGATTCCGTTCACTGATGGATATGGGCACGGCATCTCCGTGTCGAAGTGCACTGAGCAGCAAACGCATGCTTCATCCCCCCCCCCCGACAAACACTTGGCGAGATGCGCGCAGCAACGCAGGTCGGTCTTCATGCGAAGTGGCTGCACAGCTTGTCGGATTTAAATCACAACTTAGCGTGCTAGACAACATTTTAACCTGTCACCAATATAAAATGTAATTCAAATCCGTTGAGCTGTTTTCTATCTCGTCCGTGCGGACAAGCGGATGAACTGACCGTCTCGGCGGAGCTGCAAACGCGCCCAACAGAAATGTAACTTCTCTGTTTTATACACCGGACTTAACAGAGGACAGCAAGAAATGTTACGCACTGATAGCTCAGTCGGTATAGCGATCGGCTATCGATTGGAAAGCCGGGGTTCGATTCCCGGCAGGGGTAAGATCTTTATCTTCTCTACAGCATCTAGACTGGCTCTCGGTCCTACCCAGCCTCCTATCCAATGGGTAACGGGGACCATTTTCCCGGGGTCAAAGCGACAGGGGCATGAAGCTGGCTACTCCTCTCCATCTAGTGTGCCGAGGCCAAGAATGGTGGAGATATACCTCCACTCCCCCCACTCTGTGCTTACTGAAGCAGAGCTTTTTGGTGCGATTTGAAACCTCATTCCCAATTTCTTTATAATTACACGACTGAACTTCAGTTTTTCGCTCTGTATATTACCCCGTCTATAAAATTTAGCTACTGTATGTTGTGACGCTGATAAGGAGAGCAACCACCATCACTATTACTGTTATTATTAAGTGTATGTCAGTTCATGAGTACAATGACTCAGTACCAGTCTCCGCTTTTTAGTTCCACCATTCATGCTACATGCACACATCATTAGACTGCTCGTACATAAGAAACTGGACGGCCAGTGTTCAAATTGCGAACCACATCGCTTCACCACGGCTCTGCGGCACGCCTAGTGTCGAGGCTAAGAAAGCCACCAACGCCCTCTATACTCCTGCATGGTATGTCTGTACTTAGGCCGCTCTTGCGCGGAGCTGGGCACGGCTGCTAATTGCGGATAAAGCATTTTAATTACCGGGATTTGAACGAGTCAGGAAGCCGCCTCTAGCCTCTGGATTTTAAAATCCACCCACATTTAATTTTTTATGACGAGGAAATTAATTTTGTGGCGAAGAGGGATTTTCTCTGTTGTTACTTTTTGCGTTATGCGGACTACAGACGATAACAGGGGCTTGCCATATCGGCTCGTCTGTTTGCTCCGTGTAGCGATGGGTCGGCCATGTAGCTCGAATGTAAAGGAAGAAAGCAAGCATACAACCAGGCAGAGTAAAAATGAGAGGACAGGATAACATTAAAATGGATTTTAGAAGAACTGTTTATGGAGATGTGAAATAGCTCTAAACGGGGTAACGAGCCGACTGATGTAACGGCAAAGTTCGCATTGGGGAGGTGCTGGGTTCGAATTTCGGCAGGCAAGTGGTATGACTTACGTCTAGAGTGGTTTCATGCTATCTGTAAGATAATTGCTATAATTACTTTTAATTTCCACTTTTTACTTTTCGACTTTACAGCAACTATTTCATCCTTCCGTCAGAATACTCAGAGCACATGACAAGAATTTTAACAAGTGAAAAAAAAGTGTAAACTTGTTGGAAAAACTGAAGCCATTATTAAGTAAGGTAGACAAATAGCAACAATTCAACGATGAGACTTACTGATGATGTACTAACTGATGAAGGCCAAAGGTCGTTACGTATAGCGATTTTGAATAAATACCAGACACCCAAAAAGTTGTACTGATGATCTTTAAAGTAAAATCCAGTTAAATTAAACTTATATTTAACTATGTAAGATTTGAGGCTTTCACGGCGGTGACTATGAAGAAAGCAGTCTTCTGGGATTTGGCACCGTGTATATGTGGTGTTAACCGACGTTTCGGAGGAACGTATCGCCTCCATCTTCAGGGTAGAAGAAAAAGTATAAGAAATCTGCAAGCGACAAGACCGTGAGAACGGTAAAAGCAGACTGGAAATAACACAGCTGTGTGTGAGCAGAGAGGGAAGGGGGGAAGGGCAAGTATACAAGTGAAAGCAGTGGTGAGGGAGGGGCAGGGGAAGGGAGCTGGGGCAAGCGTGGTTTTGTGTACGGGAGAGTAAAGTAAGGTTAAAGGCTGGGCTCTAAACCGTAAGCTAAGGGGGGGGGGTTGTTATGTTGGTTGGTCATGGCCTTGTGGCCTTCTGGATCTGGCGTCATATCCCGGTAGGGCAGACAGGCCGCTCCGTGGACACGAGGTTGAAGGAGCATCAGCGGCACATCCGTCTCGAACATCCAGACAAGTCGGCCGTAGCTGAACACAGCATCGAACTGGGACACCGCATTCAGCTTCAGAATACCTCCATCCTCGCCACCAAGACGCGCTATATGGATCGCATCATTAGGGAAGCCATTGAGATCGAACTGCATCCAGGGAATATGAACAGAGAGGAGGGGTTTCGTCTCAGCAAGTCTTGGAAACCTCTTATCTGTTCTCTTAAAAAACCCCCACCGGGATATGACGCCAGATCCAGAAGGCCACAAGGCCATGACCAACCAACATAACAACCCCCCCCCCCTCAGCTTACGGTTTAGAGCCCAGCCTTTAACCTTACTTTACTCTCCCGTACACAAAACCACGCTTGCCCCAGCTCCCTTCCCCTGCCCCTCCCTCACCACTGCTTTCACTTGTATACTTGCCCTTCCCCCCTTCCCTCTCTGCTCACACACAGCTGTGTTATTTCCAGTCTGCTTTTACCGTTCTCACGGTCTTGTCGCTTGCAGATTTCTTATACTTTTTCTTCTACCCTGAAGATGGAGGCGATACGTTCCTCCGAAACGTCGGTTAACACCACATATACACGGTGCCAAATCCCAGAAGACTGCTTTCTATATTTAACTAGTATTGTTCACGCAGTTCAGTTGAGGTTAGGATGGGCTGGACGCATAGCGCGAATGGACACAGAAATGGTGCCGTATCACGAGAAGGGGAGAGGAGGTGATGATACTAAACGGAATAAGTTGTATAGATGTCATCATATCGAACTGCTTGGTTCTATTTTCCGGAGAAATGTGTCATTTCAATTTCGTATTTTCTTTTTCGTTCTTGCCATAGCATGTCCGACGATTCAGATGCAGCCTCGACGCATGCGCCATAGCCACAGCTGCAATAATATGATGCAATAACGTGATGGGCAAGAACCACATCCAGCTGTGTGTATTACGTCTGTATTTTTCATTAAGCACAATCAATTTCACTAAGCCACACGGTTCTGATGGCATTACTAATTACCTGCATACGGATCTACGTAACGGCAATTACATATATTTTTGTGTTTTTTCATTTTAAATAACTGCATTGGCCCCGGTAAGGGCAGAGGGCACAGAGGGCACACTGTGACAGTGGCGTGCACATCTTCACACTGGATACTGTCGTCACAGATGCCCATCTTCAGTTCCACGATAACCCATTTGAGATCTGTGCAGGCTATGACACTCTCCGAGCGTACGGTTTTCCCCTACCAATTATCATTCCACAATGCTCCATGCCCATCTGTATACTTGCGGCCAAAGTAACAAAGGACTCAGTCTCACTTCAGTCCCACACGTGACCCCAAACGTCGCAGGCCTTCACAAGCAAACAAAATGTGTCTACAGTCTCCGAAACTGCGTTGTACCTTGAGCAGGCAACTCGAGCTCAACAAGATCTCCAGTATGGTAATGCTGGTTCCCATCCTACAGTGAAAAGTACCACGTGACTGAGTGACTATAGACGGGGTATGGATTGGTAACCGGATTTAATGAACCTTAAACAAGTGATATTATACCACACAGACTAGTGTTCTCAGTCACGGTCTTCACTGCGCTGCCTGGTTGCGGCTTCCAATGGCGGATGTTCCTCTTCCTCTGGGTTCCCAAATTGCCCCTGACCTCATCTGCTGCAACTCTCAACTGCCTCCCTGCAGAATTTAGAGTTTGGAGTTGCTTTACAACTGGCGCTTTACCGCCAATCAGTTCGTCTTGGCACCAAGCCCCTTGAGGCTCACGATCAGAGATTTCTTTTTGCAACTGTACCCTTGCGATCATAGTCCTTATGTAAGATCCTCTCTGATGAGAGGATGGGTTTGTCTCTTATGAATATGCGTGGCCTTTTGTCAAGTGTGCGTATCACACATATAGCATGTTATTAAAAATTCTTCCTTGTGCATTATATCTGTAAGTCCAGGCTTTGCAAAGCAGATCATGCTTAGCTTACGTATCTTATGCTACAACGGCAGCGTAGTCACTTGAATGGTCGTAAGCTTGACCACCGCCAAGCTTAACCCTATTATTATTTTCTATGACTGGCTTCACCTTGTCCTATGCTGAGAACATGTTCATTCTCATGATTTTGTATCACTTCTGCTTGTTGTTTCCACAATTTTGCTACACAATCGCATACATATGGAAGCATGAAAGCCCGTGTACAAATCGCGGACAGATGTGCACTTTGGAAAATTTCCAGTGATGCAGAGAACCTTGTTTTGCAGACACTGCAATTTTAAGAGGTACGAGTAGGTGTCTGTCGCAAATTCCAAGGCTGGAAAAGCATAAGTCATTACTTATCTACTCAGTGCTTTATGGAGCTTTAGTTTAATGTTGGCGCTTCTTTTGAATGGCTCGTTATCTATCCTCGGCACGGAACACACAGAAAACACGGCTTCAAACATCTCTTCTATTGTTACGTGCGTGTCTGTTGCGACCATCACGTGACGGTTACTGAGCCATTGCCTAGCAACGGGAGTGTTTGCATAGGCGTTCCCTAGCAATAACTTTCTCTGCTGGCTTCACAGTTCTTTCTTCGAGCAAATATGCTACAATAGAATCTGGTGACTTTCTCCTGATAGCATAACTGTCGGATGATGACACCCCATCAAAGATGTTTTGGACAGAGTATATTTGCCTTTTCGAAGCCTCAAGTTCATCTCAGTAATACCTACAGATCCGCTTCATGCCTCAAAATAAAGACAGTGTCTCCATTACAAAGAGCAACATGAAACACACAAACACACTGTGTGGGCAAAACGCAAGGTTACTCAACGCAGGTGATTGCAGGGTCAAGTACCTACCTACCGTATTTGTCGCAGTTCCGTAACATATTCTGGGGTATGATGACATGAGGTGTGTTCTAACGAATATCAGAGCTACACACAGTGGCGTGGGACAGCACTTCACCCCCACGCCTATGCCATGACGCACAACAGAACCTAGCGATTAGCTGCACTCCTTACAGTGCTGACAGGGAAGAATAGCTGTGGGACCAACCTCATGGCCGGATCTCGGTCTTGTTAGGGGTAACAGACGTTTCGGAGGAACGTATTGGCTCTATCTTCAGGGTTGTAGACTCTTGGGTTATGACACCGTGTTGTTACTTGTGGATTATTTGACGATCTTGAAAATAGCTCAGACTATAGACCTGCACTTACTTACTTACCTACTTACGGAGCCGAGCCCTTCTTGAGGAGAAGCCAAATCTACAGTTACGAATTTCCCAGCATTTTATGGAACCCGAAGGTTCATTACCGTGTTCACAAGAGCCCTCCACTGGTCCCTACCCTGAGCCAGATTAATCCAATCCATAGCATCGCATGCTAGCTCTCTAAGATCCATTTTAATATTGTTCATCCACCTACGACTTGGTCTTCCCACTGGTCTCTTTCCTTCTAGCTTTCCAATCAATATCCTATATGCATTCTTCTTCTCCCCCATTCGTGGTACATGCCTGAACATCTCATCCTCCTTGGCTTGATCATTCTAATTATACTTGGAGGAAGAGTACAAGTGGTGAAGCACCTCTTTGTGCAGTTTTCTCCAACCTCCTGTCACTTTATCCCTCTTCAGTCCAAATATTCTCCTCAGCACCGTGTTCTCAAACACCAACAGTATATGTTAGTCCCTTAATGTCAGAGATCAACTTTCACACCCATACAGAACCACAGGCAAAATTACAGTTTTGTAATGTTTTTGGACAGCGGACGAGTAGACGGAAGGTTCCTGACTGGATGGTAGCAAGCATTATCCGAGTTCAATCTCCTCTTAAGTTCCTCCTGAATCAGGTTTCGATCTGTTATCGTCGTTCCTAAATATCTTAGCTGTGCCACATTTTCAAAACATCTGTTTCCTATCTTTATGTCATGATTTTGCCCTGCATTCTGGTGACGAGACAGCAACATATAGACTACAGACATATATTTAAAAATTTGTGTCCTAAGTGAACAACGAATTACAAAGGATGACGGGGGATCCTTTGAGGCAGTATCACGAAATTTGCTTGGAGGAACCGAGGAATGAAGTTCCAGTAAGGGCAGGTGGTCTGTAAGCCGAGATTTGAGCCCGGGGCTTCAGGAGTACCATCCCCTTGGCCGTGAGAACTTGCAGCTTACAGCGGGGCCTATGGAACCCCATTCAGGGCTCTTACACCCCGCGCTTATCAGCCACTTAACTCCGTGTGTTGTGTGTTGCAGACACGAGCTACTCCTACCATCCCGCCATACACGACGACACATTTGTGAGACGGAAGCAGCGCCGTAACCGGACAACATTCACACTACAGCAGGTGAGAGAGAGAGAGAGTGGCTAGAAATACAGCACGGAACTCACAATGCCTTCCTTCTCACTCCAACAGATCCATTGTTGCTGCTGTTCTTCTACTTTACACACATTCTGACGGGACAGGTTCGATTCCCAGTAGGGACACTAGATTTGTCTGGGTCCCCTTCTCAGCCCCCTGTCGAGTGGGTACCAGTGATTCTTTATCCGGGAGGGGTAAAATGGTCGAGGCGTGAATCTCACCACTTACCATCATCTAGTGTCAAGAATGGTGGAGCTATACCTCCACTCCCCCATATATGTTCGTGGCATGACGCTTACTAAGTAAACACGACGACGTCATTTTATTTTACACGTGGCGCTTCTGTCAAGTTTGTCGGACATAAATCCAATGTACGCCGGTTGACTTTCAACGGGCCACATGGCGTTACGTTTCAGAAAACAAAATCTGACATGCCTGGGTACGATGGTTCATTAATTGTCGTCACAAAAACAAAAGATAAGAACATCTTCACAGCTATTTTCTTACTTTTAATTCTTAAAAAAAACAGTGTTCTATTACCACACATCGCTCCGAATGATACAAAAACGTCCCCTCCCACGCAATCACACTCAGTACTGATCTCTTATTTAACGACATAGATAACACTGGCCTGGCCTCAAGGTGGCGGTAATGACGACTCACCTCTTTTCTGTTCCAGCTGGAGGAGCTGGAGAGCGCCTTTGCGCAGACGCACTACCCTGACGTATTCACACGGGAGGACCTCGCCATGAAGATCAACCTAACCGAGGCACGAGTCCAGGTCAGTGGGTGTCTGCAGATCCTGACTCCATGTAGCAGAGTAGTTCTTGTGAAGCTGACAGTCGCTCAGAAAACCATGAAACTCCCCTTCATTAAAAGAACCCCAATGTTCTTTATCGCGAAGATGTTACACCGTGTACTCTGATAGAAGCTTACTGACGTTTCGGAGTAACTTACTGTCCCCATCTTCAGGTTTGGACACTAAGCCGAGCAAACAGCTGCTTGCTGGTACCTTATTATTATTATTATTATTAGAGGGGGTGGGTTTCCCCATGCACTTAGACCAGTTATTGGTCCACTGTGCGTCCCCCTTTAATTTCTACAGTCGCCATACCCTACCGGTACTGGTGTGTGCTATCAGCCCAGCTCAGCCAACGACGTCGGCCGTTGGTACCTGATATTTCCCCCATCTACCAGAGGCATTGGAAACTACTTGGGCGGGAAATGGTTGCCTAATCTTGCTCAGGGGTCTCCTAGAGACATGAGGATATTTTACGTGCCGCCTTAAAGTCCCTCCCGGAGGACTTGTTCCCTGAATTTTTCCGCCCTTTAAAAATTCCACGACCTCCGCCGGGTTTGAACCCGCTTACCTTGAGTCATGAGGTGGGAACGTTACCCCTAGACTACGGAGGACGCTTTTGTTGGTACCTTTCTCGGCCTTCTCTTTGATCCTGAAGATGGAGGCAATGCGTTCTCCGAAATGTCAGTAAACTTCTATCGGAGCACACGGCGTCATGTCACAGGAGACAGTAAGCCTGCTCCTCAGAGACGCCGGCGTGAGAAACTTGAAGCTCAGTACCGTGTTCAGGACCCTATCCTGAGCCAGATGAATCCAGTTTAATGTCACATAGAAGGGGTGCTGTAATCAGTGGTCTAGTCCGATTCCTGACGTTCTTGTGTGCACACATATGTACTGTGTTTCTGTGGCGACTGTACCGCCAGTTCCCAAGGGAATTGGGGGGGGGGGGTGCGCCGCGCCCACTAGATGTCAGCACAGAACGCAGTAATCCCTTCTGCCCCGCGGTTTTACGGCGCCTCGACCGCGGCAGAGTAAGGACCTGATGTGTGCAGCCAGTTGAATTCAATCCACGAAAGCGAAACGTATTTCCAATTTTACCAGTTCGCTTCAATCAGTACAGGCCGTGCAGCCAAACCATACGAAGGGTATTTCGTTGGCGTGGCCATGTTGTTGTCCAGTGCTCAGTTCACGTGACATCTCCGACGGTGACAAGTGCAGGAGAGGTCAAGCGCCCTGACAGTGAATTGAGGGCATGAAAGACCTAACAGTAACTAGCAGAAAATTGCTTAAATCTGCATAGGACGAAGCAGCATAAATCCGTAAAGGCCTAATGCATGTCTGTCTGTCGCTTTTGTGTCTTAAATCTGTCGTTATGTAGAAGCTACTGTTGTCGGCAGTTACGAAATGGAAACCATGCGGCAGAGAGACGAGCATCTATGCTTCAGTCGGCATTGTAATCTAGAGTGTTAGCGAAAAGAGATTTTATTTCTTGATTGCGTAGATCAGCGGAGGGGTTTTCCGTGTAAACAGTGGCCACAGAAGCGTGGACTGCCCACTTCTGAGGCTTCGTCCATTTGCTGCATTTGGGAAGGAAATTGAAGTGCATGGAGTCACGTTGAAACGAGAGCTGCTAGTGACGTGTTTATTTTGTACCTGAATTAAGGCCGTGACTGAAAGTTCTGCTGTTTAGCGTTGAACCAGACAACTACCACTGTGACGCTTAACTGACAGTTGAAGTAAAAGACAGGCTATTTATTTTTTCCAGAGTTCACTTTTTGGACAACCTTTGTCGAAAACATTTCCTCTAGATAGCAGCATCTATTAGTAAAAAAAAAAAAGGAAAGCTATCCCTGTAACAGGCCGTGAAGGCCCATAGGGTTCTGAGACGTTGAGGCTCCCACATTATTTAGACAATTGGCTCACAGATGGCGGTAAGGTTGTCAGCCTTACGCGCCGGCCGCGCTTTACTCCCCAGGAAAATTATTTAATTAATTCCTGGTACCCATTTCTGTTAGAGACTGAGTCGACCCCAGGGCCATAGTCCAGCTGGAAGGATTAGATCAATTGAAAAAATCCAATGATCTCATCGAGATTTGAACCCGCGGCCCTCCGGCTTGTAGCACAGTGCCTTATCCAACTGCGCTACCGCGTGCCCCCAGCATCTCTTAGTACACTCTGTAGTTATACTTTTAAATTCAACTATTTTAGTCGGCTGTAGTCTATATGCAGCTGTCATTTCAGAAATACTCAGGGATAGGTTAGGGATAGGATAGGTTAGCTATTTCTGACAAAGTTTGTTTTTAACAACTACTCGTTGAAATTTCAACGGGCTATATGCCAGTCGAGTCTAATCCTATAACATCTGCTTCCAAACTCTAAGATAATTCTCATCCGTATTACAAATATCAGCCGGCGAATATTTGCGACACTAACCACCGGGTTTTTTTTTGTGTGTGTATGAGAACAGAACACATGAATGCACTGTGTTCGTTCCTGCCGCGTAGAAAACACATCACATCTGCGTTTACAAAGCTCAGATCGTTAATGTTTAGAGAAGCACCAGTTATTTATTGTGAGAAGTGAACGGAACACATAAGCACATCGAATGGCGAAATGAACAATTGCATTTACCCGAAGGTATGTGGTACACATAATTACCGGTGCCCTGTGAAGAACCAAGAGGCAATAAAGCGGATGAAGAACTGTACCCCTCTCGGGATAGGAGGCGCCCTACAGTGTGCATACTGCACGTTGTTGTGTAGTGGTTAGTAGTTACTCTCACGTATTCGGGAAGTCCCGGGTTCGACCTCTCGCCCCACACAAATGATGGGACACGACAGCTGTATGAGCTGAGCCCCAACAGATACGTGACTGGAGTCTATCCCGTCTGATGGTAGAGTCAGGAAGATCGCGGCGCGGAACAAGTAACAATCTTAGTAGGGTGTGGGGATGACGGGCCCCAGACCCCCTCCCTGCCATATCAACAGCAACAACCCTCTCTCCCTACGTTGCCAGGCAACCATGGCGATGCAGGCCCACTATTGGTGGGGACCGTGGCAGTGGGCGGAGCCTCTCGTAATGAACTGCGGTTCCTGAAACACTAACCTTTCGATAATCGGCTCGTCTTGTCGACTTCTAGATCTGATTTGAACAACGGATGCATTAAATTGGTTCGGAGGTTCTTCAAGAGCGCTGTATCAACTGCAGAGCGTGAATGCAGGGTCCCTTGTCTTGCGCCCAGAGAGTCCAGACTTGCCATCATTAGGGCCAGCTGATTGCATTACAGCTACTGCAGCCAGTGTAACTCCATTTGGAGGCAGGGAGGCATCCCCTCTTCCTCCTCACTTCGGAGCGTCATTAAGCGTCTGTCCGTTCGTCCGTCTGCTGGTGTCTCCTGACGACACCGCTCGCTTGCGGGGCTTCTTGTAGACAAAGGTTAATCATACGAACGTTACACATTCTCTCTGACGGGTGTCCAGATTCCTTTCTGCTGTCCGGCCTGTCCGGCCCAGTGTCCAGTCTCCCCTGCAGCCCAACCTCTCCGGCCCAGAATCCAGTCACTCCCACGGCCGGCCCTGTCCGATCCACTGTCCTCTGCAGCTCAACCTGTCCGGCCCAGGATCTATTCACCCCTACGGACGGCTCTGTCCGGTCCAGTCTTGTCTGCAGCCCAACCTGTCCGGCCCACAATCCAGTCACCCCTACGGCCGGCCCTGTCAGGTCCACTTCCTCTACAGCCCAACCTGTCCGGCCCAGGATCTATTCACCCCTACGGCCGGCTCTGTCCGGTCCAGTCTCCTCTGCAGCCCAACCTGTCCGGCCCAGAATCCAGTCACCCCTACGGCCGGCCATGTCTGGTCCAGCTTTCCCTGCAGCTCGCCCAGTGTGCTGTAGGCACCAATTTGTTCAATGTGTTTGACACAATGTTTCCGCTGTCATATTAAGGTCACTTTTCACTATTTGCCAAGTCCCAAGTGACCTGTACGGTTGAAGGGGAAGTGCTTGTGTTACTGGAGGGGGGGGAAACACACCCAGGGGAAGAAGCTGGATATTACATCGCACTACTGCCATCTGTCGGGAACACTGTCTTGTATCGGTAACCGTCGTGTAGTTATGGACAGGGGTGCACAAGCTATAATAGAACTTCTAAACATTTTGGAGGGGGTGTACAAGTTTCGCTCGAACTTCATAATATTTTTAGGAATGGAGGTACTTGTTTGTTTATGACAATATAATCACTAGTGGTGAAATGAATAGTTACTGATTGCTTACTTTGTATAGGCGCACTTGATCTTTATCTGGTCTGGTACTGTTTATAAATTTTTTCCGAACATCGATTAGGACTGCTTAAGTCGTGACGTGTCTTAACGTGTTGTTAGGTTGGAAGGGCAGAGTAAAATAAACTCAATCTTAGCAACGGCAGCTGGAGCTCTAGGACAGGCTCGAACCGCTTCGCGACAGGTAGAGTTGGTATGCAACTGGCGTCACGGGAGGAGGCAATGTGGTGTCGCCTTCACGTCCAGCGGGGTGGTCCACTTTGTGCGGCTGTGACTGTCCACTCGTCACGTAACTTGTAATAAATTCGATTTGTACAAATTTCAGGGAAAGAAATCCTCACAAAGGAAAGGAAACACTGCGGGCAGATTGCACCAGCGGGCAACTGTCTGGGCCCCCAGAATGCAGACTATACAGACAGCTAACAATCTTCTGCAGTGTGGCAATATTCCAGCGGAACCTCTGTCATATCAATGATCCAAAGCCAGTAATCTCAGTGACAAGTTTCCTCCGTTTAAGATTGTTCTCAGGTTAGTGTTCAAGAGACAGCTGTAATTAGGAACAATACTAACAAGTCAAAATTGCATTCACGGAGAACTCAAGAGCAGATGAAATTCCGGGAACTCTTGTACCACTTGACCGTAAATGGTTGTGACGGCGGTGTTGGGCTCTGTCCACCACATTCTCCCAGCAACCGGACTCCGGACAGAGTCCAGGGGCTCCACTCAGCTCGGAAGCTCCTGCCCTTCTTCGGCTAAGAGCATGAAGATTCAGATATACAAACTATTACTGTCCGTTTGTTTGTATGGGTGTGAAACGTGGGCCCTCACACAGACTGAGAGCAGGGTGCTGAGGGGAATAAATATTTGGGCCCTAAGGAGAGGAAATGGCAGGAGAACTAAGATTTATAATTTATATCCTTCGTCAAATAATATTAATATTATCGCAGCAAGGAGGGTGTGATGAGTAAGCCATTTGGCATGCATAGAAAATACAAGAACAGCACGCAAAATTTTTGTTCTAGAACCAGAAGGAAATAGATCATTTGGAAGACCTAGGTGTAGATGGGAGAATAATGTTGAATTGATCTTAAGAATTAGAAGTGGAGGATGTTGACTGAATTTTTTAGTTCAGCATAGGGACAAGGGGCGATGTACGGCGATGAACTTTCGGGATTCGCAAAAGGAGGGGAATTTCTTGAGTAGCTGAATTAGTATTAGCTTCAGAGAATTAGTTTGTTAATCAAAGCAACATCAGACGCCATGCTTCTCCACTGCCGAATATTGTGGCCAAGTTACATGTGTTCACTATGCCAGGGTCCTAGAGTCGAGCCGTTTACACGTCTCTATATTAACTAAACTGAAAGAGACGCGATAACTTCTGCATGAACTCCATACCCCAAATTTCTTCCAAACCCATCCAAGAGTGTCACAGGGCTGAGGCACCTGCTGGCCGGAAGGGCGTGGTGTTAGCACCCCTGGCAATTAGACCCCACTCCGATTGAGAGAGAGTTTAGCAGAAACAATGGAGTAACAAACAGCGGGCCGCACTTGAATTACATCTCCCAATTAGAGAAACACAATAAAGAACATGGGCTGTTCACGTGACAAGTGACAGCCTTCATTAATAAAGCCTTTTGTCTCCGGTCTCGTGTTCTGGAGTGCTCTCATCAGTCAGCTGCCGCTGGGGCGTGTTACAGCAACTGAGAAAAACCGCGATGCAACTCGCTGCTCAGTCCCTTTCTTCTTATATTCTATTTTACGTTTATCTGTATAATATATATGTGTTCAGTCCGTCCCTCATAGAAAGCAGACTGAGTCTCTATAAGAACAACCAACTGGTCAATGACATTTAAAGGAACAATCGCTGTGTGTTGTGAGAATCATATGAAACGCATAAAAACACCTTGTACAAGGAATATGATGGATGAGTCAGCTTGTAGGGACAAGTTGAAACGTGTTCCTACGTGCTCTTAAATGCGCGTAATGGACTTAGCCCCAGCAATTAATTGTCAAACCTTGTAAATGCACTGTGAAGGAAAAACACTGAGGTTTTTGATGTTGAAAGCAGGTGGTGTATATTAAAGGATTAGGTGGAAGGAGAAAGTTAAGGACTTGCGCCACTGGCTTCCCAGTGTATGTCCGTCTGTCTCAAAGCAACAACTTTAGAAGCTGCGGATGGATTTCCATTAACTGCGACACTGCGGAGGTTCGCCACAACGCGGCAACACATTCCGCTTGTGGTTGCAATCGGACAATAAGGGACACTTTGCACGGACACGCACGCGCCTATATTTTTCTTATTGCTAGTGGAGTGGGAGTAAGTCCCTTGTACTGCGGCCACTTCTGGCCTATTGTATCAGCCCCAGATAGGTGAGGGTGATTGTGGAGCAACTAGTGGAATGAAGATTGGCAGGAGAAACCGAAGTACTCGGAGAAAACCTGCCCCAACGCCACTTTGTCCACCACAAATCCCACTTGACCAGACCCGGGCCGCCGCGGTGGGAAGCCTGCGACTAACCGCTTGAGCTATGGCGCGGCCTGCCAGAGCCCTTTGTCCCACTTGTTATACTGCCTATCTGATGTAGCAGTAACTGCCAATGCTGGTTACGCCCCATACAGCCCTGAATTGGGGCACGTCAGCCCTCTCGCTGCATTGAAACTCACAGGGTTTAAATACACCAAGACAGAGGGTGATCGTGCCGAGGTTCGAATCAAGTATCTCCGAATATGACTCAGTAAGTCAGGATACCATTCACTGCAGGCTCACTGGGGCTCGAGGTTAAGTATAAGCGGAGCTCTGCCTCCGCGTCCAGAAGCTCCTTCAGCCTCTCGGTGGAACGAGCGATGCGAAAGTGTATCCGGGAGAGGAGAGAGTCAGCCAACCGCAAGGAAACAAACATCCCTCGATGAGCGGGAACTTCCGAGATGATTCCTTTAAACCGAAGCCAAGCCGCATCGAATTTGTTTACGGAAGAAGATTTAAATTGTATTTCGATATAAGCTTACTTGCTGCAGGGGCAGATCTGAGCTATCCTCCCCTACGGCAAACACCCTAAGGGTCAGCACGCACCCGAGTCCCTTCAATGCAATTTATACCGTCGTAGTTTTAATGTCAGCATCCTGTCTCCTTCAAGTTATCCCAAGTAATCTGTTTCCCCCTACCAGTTACCGAACTTCGAACTTGACTAAATGAGTGCGTAAGAGGGAGGCCTACACCGGCCCTTGCACCACGACCTTCAATGATCTTTTGTCCATTCGTAGTTGAACATTGTTTGTTCATTCATTCGTGGTTTATTTACTGACGACGGGCACGCTGTAGTGTAGTTAACTGAGGCGCTATGCTACAAACTGGATGGTCGCGGGTTCGAGTCCCGATAAGGTCATTGAATTTTTCAATTGACCTAATCCTTCCAGCCACATTACGGTCCTGTGTTCGACTAAGCCCCTTAACAGAAATGAGTACCAGGAATCTTCCTGGGGATAAAAGGTGGCCGGCGCGTAAGACTGACAACCTTACTGCCATCTGTGAGCCGATAGTCTAGAAAATGTGGGAACCTCGATGCCTCACCATCCCACGGACATCCACGGCCTATTATAGACAGAGCTTAACCGTATTTAATGATGCTGTAAGTAGTTGAGAGTCTTTGGCGTCTTTCGCTGTTGGCTTGGCAGCACTTCTCCTTCGTTTTCGGGAGGTTCTAGGGTCAGATATTGGCTAAGGCAGGGACGTTATTTTGACCAATTTTTAGTGTTTTTTTCTTTTCAGTTTCTCCAGGTAAAAGTCAGGACATATAAACTCGAACTCCGTGGAGTGTAGTTCGCAAGCGAACTATACCGATCGAGCGACCGCCACTTGTAGGCGAAGACAGTGTCAACTTTTGCGGATAGAGGGTGTTACGTGGCCAGCGCAACGAATCCTCACGGCCGTTAATTTCGGTTTTCTAGACCGGAGCCGCTATTTCCTTGAAATGGCTCCTCATTTTATCCTCACGAGACTGAGTGGACCCGTTTCGAGACCTGCTAATTCTCAGAAAATCTTGGAACGCCGGAAATCGAACCCGGGACCTCTGGATCTGTAGGCAGGAAATCTAACCACTAGACCACAGAGGGGGTCAATTGCCTGTATCTTGAAGTGAATAATAATAATCTGGAAGGCACAGAAGCAACCTGCGGGAAGTGAAACTGGTACAGGGAGGCCTAGGCCCCGAACGTGACTGACAGGGGTACATGCCGGCTTATGCTGCCATCTGACCAGCAGAGGCAGGGGTTTCCTGATGCTAGGTACAGCAGACTCGCACCTCAGACGCTTAGGCGTGGCCGGTAGGGCAATACGTATTATAGTGCACCTTAACGAGACAGAAAGTGCAGGTAGGCACTGAACTGCATCTGCGGCAATGAATGTTAGAGTCCTGTAAAATTCAGTGAATTTCTTCACCAGCTTGGCGACTGTCGGCTTCACGGTAACCCACAGATTTTAACAGATACTCTCTGTGCTTAATTAAGAGCAACGCCATGACGACGTGTAGGGGAGTAGAGGTACGGCTCCACCTCGGTACTAGACGGAGAGGACGCTCAGGTCGCTGTACAGGCCCCCACAGCCTGCGCAGGCCTGCTCACTGAGCAAGGCCCCTGACGTGCAGTCGGTAATGTAATACAGTTTGAAGTCTTGTCAAACTGACGGACCGGCCGAGGATTAGCGGCGGGGAGACCAGATAATATTGACATTAGCGATTTGACGGCTCCCTCACCCCATAAGTGGTTTTTAAGAACGCCCCCTCCCATGTTTCACTGCTGCGGGGAACCACCACGGCCCTGCTACTGAAAATTATTGACATTATTTGAGATTAAATTGGGATTGGAAAAAATGCTGCAAGGGAAGAGGGAAGAAGAAAGAGCCCTCTATTACCCCCAGGTCTGCGGCTAGAACAAACCCCCTTGGGAGAAGGGGTTGCAGTGGGTTTAAAGTATTGAGACCGAGTGAGGTTAGGGGTGTGCAGGGCTGCCAACGTCTTGAACTGCGATCTTCTCCAACTTCGCTTCTTTGTCACTGTCATACGTCATTAACCTCGGTGTTCATTTGTTGCCGACACAAATCCATTTCCCGCCAACATGACAGGCCTAAATCTTCATTCGCCAATGCTAAACCGAAAGCCAAGCGCACAGATTCCGGTGAAATTAGGGACAAAACTGCATTTTTTTTTCTTGAGACCGATATTAATCTATTCACATTACACTTTCGTTTTAAGCTTCGTTTAATGCGGGGGAGAGAGGTGTAATTTTTTTAATTCGCGTAGTGGGGGGTGGAGTCCAGCTGGGTCCACTCGACACGTCGGCCACTGATTGGCCTATTGTACCTGCCCCGGATGATTATGAAGATGGAGAATTTGGTGAAATGAAGAGTGGCAGCGGAAACCGAAATACTCGGAGAAAACCCGCCTCAGCGCCATTTTGTCCACCACAAATCCCACTTGACCAGACCTGGAATCGAACTCGGGCCGCCGCGGTGGGAACCCAACGACTAACAGCTTGAGCTATGGAGCGGCCATCAGAGAGGTGTAAGCAGCCCGGGGAGGACAGGCAGCTCAATTAGTTCAGTGACCCACCTAAGGGGGCCAGGCAGCCAGAGAACCACGGTTGGAATTCCGAAGAGTTCTAGGGTCCACCAAGCCTCCAATCCAATATGTCCTTTACAGACGCACGGATAGGAACCGAAGCGTAACCCGCTCTTTACAGCTACAGAGCTTACTGCTGACCTCACCAATACAATTTCCATTTTCTGTAGCAGTCTCAGATTCTACAACGATTTTGCACATGCGTGTTCGAAGCCCGCTTGCTACTTGCTCCGTTTATTATGCGACCCTGAAGATGCAGTCAGTAGATTCTTCCGAAAAGACAGTAAAGTTATACCAGACTTCAAGGGGTCACGCTCCACAGTAGCGGTCTTGAGAGCCCCTAGTCTCACAAAGACGCACAAAGCGGTGGCACTTGGCGCAGCGCATACATTAAGTTGCTCAGAGTGTCCGAACCTGATTGTTTGGTTTAGAATCTTATGATGTAGAACCCGAACGAGCTCAGTAGCCCCGGTTTCGCTATCAATGTAATCTTTAATTGGTGAAACTGTGAACTGAAGACAGAGTGCGCTACTGGTTTTCAAGAACGAAGAGCGCCAGGACATCGGCTCCTCCGTGGCACTGTGTGTTGGTCGGGGCAAATGAGCACAGCCTTAGTCGGGCAGCGAAGCTAGGATCTGTCCAAACGATTCGCATCTTCTTTAGTTAGGTCGTCCCACAGACGCCGGCTTACCGCCGAGGCGACCCGCCGTCGACTCCCAGCGAGTCCACGTGAGACTCGTAGAGGACAAAGTGGCTCTACTGCTGGTCTTCTCCGAGGGCTTCGGTTTTCTCTGCCAATTCTCATTCTCATTTCTGTCACCTATCTCCCGGGGCTGGTACAATGGGCCATTTAAGATCTGAAGTACCAAGGGACTCAGCCTCACCCCACCCTGCCCTAAGAATACAACACAGTACAAGACAGTAGAAGAGTGTTCAGTGAACAGACGCCGCTGTGCTGTGGAAGAGACGTCCCGTTTGAGCTGTGTCGTGTAAATGTGCATCTGAGACAGATGACGTGGCGTAGGTACTCACATAACTACGCACGCGCGAACTAGGTTACTATTAGTGAGAGATAGGCCGGACACGTAGCACGCGTTGCAAATCAAGAAACATGCGTGAAACTTGTCTGAAAACTGAAGGACGTACTTGGTAGACGTAGACAAAGATGGGAAGATAATATCGTTCAGTTTATGGATTACATAAGAAGGTGACTCTGCTTTCAACATGATTACACTCTGGTTTCTTGCTCAGCTTTGTCTTCTACCCTGAAGATTTACTTACTTACTTACTCACTCACTCATGAAGCTGAGCCCTTCTGGAGGATCTGCCAATTCTGCAGCTACTCAAGAATTTCCCAACATTTTATGGAACCTGAATGTTCATTACCGTGTTCACAAGAGCCCTCCACTGGTCCCTATCCTGAGCCAGATCAATCCAATCAATACCATCCCATCCTATCTCTTTAAGATCCATTTTAATATTGTCCACCTACCTACCTATGCCTTGGTCTTCCCAGTGATCTCTTTCTTCTGGCTTTCCCACAAATATCATATACGCATTCCTCGTCTCCCCCACTCGTGCTACATGCCCTGCCCACATTTAACCGACATATGTCGGTTGACTTTCAACTGGCAACACGGCGTTATATCCCAGGAGATAGATCTATTCTTAAGAGACGAGCTCCACGCGACTGCATTCACACTACATAACACTCAATAACACAACGCATACCACAGAACCAGTTGCAATCTGACATTCAACGAAAGCTGACAACTGAAACACAGAAAAATTCGCAAAATAAAAAGACCGAAAATGAAACACCAGTCCCAAACAGCGCAACAGCCTCATTTGAGAGACTGAAAAGAAATAAAAACTAAATCATAACCAAAACAATGTTCATAAGTCACTACTTGATACAATGACATAATTGCAACAATTAACATTAATGTGAAACAGGATATGGAATGACTAAATGTAACAACACAGAACATCTGAGTGTATTGTTATACTATAATTTTAATAATTTTAACCTTATTAACTTACTGTATATATTTTACACTATATTTATGAATATTCGCAAGTATCCAAAATTTTAATATATTTACAGATATGATAATTCTGGCATGTCGACCACACACACTTGGCGTGAATGGGATTAGTGAGAGTTACTGTGTTGTGGCCGATAAAAACATTTATTATACATTAACATAATAAGATGCACTCCTTGAAGAAGATAACACCTTTATAGTCAGAAATGCATTTGTTCTAAGACTATTGTCTTCTGGGATGTGACACAGTGCAGTCTGGTAGACAGCTATGAAAATTTCGTGGGAAACATCTTTTGCTACACCACGAAAATGGAGGCAGTATATTCCTCCGAAACATTTATCCGTTATCGATTAGGCGGCATAGCGACGGGCCACGGGCTGGACGGCCGCTAGTCGGGTTTCGATTCCTGTTAGGGGCAAATATTTTTCTCTTCGCCATGTTGCCCAGACCGGGTTTGGGTCCCAGTTAGCCTACTATCCAATGGGTACTGGGGGTTGGGACATGAAGCATGTATCCTGTGCCGAGGTTAAGAGCGCGTACAGCTTGCAATACAGCCACTCTCCCATACGACATTTCTATCTTAATGTGCTTTGTTCGTGCCCCAGATTGCCAAACTGAAGAAAGCGTTTCGCGACGCAGATCTGCTCCGTTCTCAAGTGAGGAGTCTGGGTCCGATAGAAAGAACTAGTTCCAATCACTGGACTCAACTAAGCAGGCAGTCCTTCCCTGAGAAAGGAAGCTAATGCAGCCTCCGAAGCCTCCACCGTACCACAGTACTCCGTGCGCTGGAGTACCAGGCTAATGCACCCATCTCCTGCTCTTCTGCTGTACTTGGAGAGCCACTCGCGCGCGGCGCCCACAGCGCGGTTGGGCTCGGCTCGAGTGTATGAACGTGACAAACTGTCCAACATCATCTTGCAAATTAGTAGGGACGTCAGTCGACATCTGTGTGGAGCTGGCTCAGGGGCACTCACACAAGTACGTTAGCTACACAGTGTGAGCGATAAACAGGAGTTCAGTGGTTCGAACTTAGCGAACGGGAACGGCTTGAGGACGTGTGGCTGCGAACAGCGATCAGACGGGGTAATCTAGTTGAAACTTCTGCATGCACTACGCTCCAACGAAGAGAAGGCGGGACGTTTGTTACAATTGTCTAGGTTCACTGAAGCTCCAAGTGTCCTTAAATGAATAATGGGACCGTCAATGTCGACCAGTTCTACCCGCCACTTGCCTCACCCTCTCTCCGTTGGAGGACAGTATTCTCCTGACCCAATTGTGAGCGCCGTGTCTGTCCGCAGGTATGGTTCCAGAACCGGCGGGCTAAGTGGCGGAAGGCAGAACGCCTCAAGGAAGAACAGAGGAAACGGGAGGAACAGGAGAGGGGAGGAGGAATCTCGAAGCAAGACTGCAAGGACGGGACGGCGGCGCCCAGCGTCGGGATAGACAAGGTACGGTCATTTAGTCAGACGCCGATTTAACAGATGTAATTTATTCTTTCCCTTCGGCTTGTACACTAAAAATTTACCACAGACCAAATAATAAAGAGTTTAAAGGTTAAGGAAGAAAATTCTTCCAAGGTAGGGCACATGAATTAGTCCACATTCCTAGTCACTGAATCAATCACTCAATTAATCACTGACGGAAACACTCCACAGTCGGGCAACGACCGTCATTAAGAAATCATTCACTCCGTGAGTTAATAATAATTCAGTCAACCACCAAATAATTCCATCTATCCAAGCACTGACTCAGGCAATTAAGTAATCTTTCAGTAAATGAGTCAATCGTCTGATCGATAGATCAAACATTCCACACGTCAGGCACTCACCTAGTCATTTAAGCCAGTGGTTCTCAACCTTTATGAGACCGCGGCCCAGTAAGTTCTTTTTTTATAAGACGAGGGCCCAGTCCCAACAAATTTACCTTGGTCACTGACATTTGCTCCACAGATTAAGGTGTTCTGTGTCTGAGCTTTTCGACACAAATATTATTCTCCTCAGAATATTTCCACTATAAAATATTTATTCATGAAAAATGCTTAGAAAATGAAAATGACAAATTCCAGAAGAGCCTCTCGCGTCCCAGTATAATTGATGCCAGGGCCCACTACTGGGCCGCGGCCCGGCGGTTGAGAAGCACTGATTTAAGCAATCGTTCAGTTAGGGAGTCAGTCTTAAGCCGTGGATCCCGTGTCGTAGCTTTACGGCACGTAAAAGAACCTCATATCTCCAAAGGAGGTCACTGAGCCAAATTAACGGACGTTTCCCGCCCAACAGCAGTCTCTAATACCTCTGATAGATGGGGGAAGCATTATAGATACCTCTCAGCTAGTAGAGCCGGTCTCGCTGGCTGGGCGGGACTGATGGTAAGCACCAGTGCCGGTAGGATATAGAGACTGGTAGAAATCATAGAGGGAAGCACAGTGGACCAATACAGGTCTCAGTGCATGGGGAAACCCACCCTCTCCAATAACTAACTAACTAACTAGGGAGTCAGTCAGTAAACAATCTTTCAGTTGATTCAGTCAGTGACCCAGTCAGACAAGCAATGATTCAGCAGTCCAGTCATCAGCGTCAGTATTCAGCCAAGCAAGCATATTCAGCGAGAGAGTCACAGGAGCGAGCTCACGTATCAGGGCTGACTTGAGCGGTTGTTCTGCCGAGCGGCACCAACTTCAGAACAGTTGCATGTACCATCAGGGAGGTGGAGGGGAAAAACAAGAGCTCGGCGATATGCGAGCAGAAAAGAAATAAATAAAGAAATAAGATTAACAAAGTTTCGGAACCGGACGGGCATATTTCGTACCAAAAGACAGTTTTATCGCGTTCTGGAAGACAGAGAACAAAGGAAAAGTTCTGATATAAATTCGTATTCATTTAGGACGCGCGAACGCTTTGTCTCTGCAATATATTCAGGAAAACTGAATTTCACAAAAGTTTCTGCAGCACACACACACCCCCACACCTTCTGCGCCCCCCCCCTCGCCTGGCTGTGTTACAGCCACCCCTTAATCTGCACTTTTATCGCTCTGCAAACT
>NW_019731994.1:433180-516235 GCF_002891405.2 Cryptotermes secundus | reverse complement strand
GGGGGGGGGGGGCTCCACTTGTAATAACAAAACAGCACCGACGGTACGCGCTGAGGAGACCGTCTGAAAGTCACGTGCTCAGCGAACTAGCCGGCTTGGCTGCAATGTAAACAATGAAGTTTAAATTCGGGTTTCTCTCTGTTGCTTTGCCCAAGTTCCGCCCTTTGAGACAACACTAACCTCATGAAAACCCACAAAGGAGAATTCTGGTCGGCCAACCAGACAAATATAAAATACGTTGAGATTTATTTTATCAACTGATTGTGTTTCAAATAAGAGAGTGGACAACTGTTTAACTGCATGGCGCATGGACCTTCTTGAAAAGCTGATAATTGCTCACATGGCCAAGAAATTACACGCCTTTTACGTAACCCGTAAGTTTGATGTCATCAAACAAGAGCCCGCCATTGGTTCCTGTCCTGACCTAGTTCAAGTCTACTTCTCACCCGGAAACCCTATTCTACTAAGATTAATTTTAATATTATCTTCCTAAGAACACATAGATTTCTCAAGTGACAGTTAAACGCACAGTCTTAGGTAATGGCACCTGTCACTCTTCGAGACGCGTTAAAGGATGTATATACTGTACCGGTTGTGAGAATGGTAATATTAAAATAAATCTTAAGGAAATACGGTAAAGAGTGCGGACTGCATTCTAACGCTATGGACACGGTAATGTACCTCCGGGTTCCATACTCAATAGATGAGCGACAATTAGCTTCTCAATAAATACTCTGCTCAAGGAGAGTGTTCAGTATCCCAACAGGCTCGATACACGGAAGCATGGCCCAGGATCCTACATTTCTTGAGATGTGTGTAACCGTGGTGCAGGTTGATGATGTGGCCCGCAGTAGCCCCGAGGCAGAGCCGGCGGGAGGCACGCTGCTCCCGGCGCGCGAGCACGCCGACACGCCCGTCAGCTGCGCGGATACCGAGCCCGAGTTGGAGTCTGATACCGGCGAGCGAGCGGGTGACGGCCGAGACGCCGAGGACCCAGCGCCTAGCTACAGTCCGAGGTAAGAATTCACGCAGGTAGCCTATCTACCAGGCCGTGCCATAGCTCAGGCGGTTAGTCGCCGGCTTCCCACCACGGCGACCCGGGTTCGAGCCTAGGTCAGGTCATGTGGGATTTGTGGTGGACAATATGGCACAGGGGCAGGCATCCTCCGAGTAGTTTGGTTTCCCCTGCAAATTCTCATTCGAAAAAAATGCTCCATACACCGACACCAGAACTGCGTATGTCAAACTGATTCGAATTTTCAATGTTGCTAAAGCATGTAGATGTACCGTGTCGCGAACATTGTGACGTCATAAAGAGGTTGCATATTCAGAATAATTCTTGACCAGCACGGTCATCTGGATTTTAAGGTCCGACGTTTAGGAGGAACATATCGCCTCCGTCTTCAGGATCGATGACTAAATCATGAAATAACCGGCACAGGCAGGCGACAAGCTGAGATGGAAGCGACATGTCCCTCCGAAACGTTAGGCTCTCTCCGTACTGCACGGAATTACAACACAGAAGGCCTTGCACTTCAAAGTTACCGCCGTGATAACCTCAAACTGAGCACAAGTGTTGCTTCTTCCGATGAGCGTACATGTAATTCGGCGGGACTGTCACGACCAGCAATCCGCGACGGACGCACAAGCCAGAGAAGTAACAGCAGCTGTCTGTTCTGGCGCGTATAGTGACTTCGAAGACGGTAACGTTTACGAAAAGATTCGGTCCGTTCTTCTATACAACTCCTGTTCGAAATATTTTTAGATCCGATAAACATTTAGCGACGTCAGTCGAGACGCAAGCAGCAACACGTGTAGGTCTCCATGCAAGGCGTCTGACTCTGACCAGAACTGGAGTCAACAGATCGAGGCGAACCTGCGCTCTGAGAAGCCTAACCAAGTCAAGAAGCTTTCTGTATCGTTGCGTGGCACGCGATGTTTTGGCCGTTATATAACAAGTGACTGCACTGACCGTACCAAGACACCAGATTCACCGTATGTTTCGGTCTGGCTGACAATCTTCAGGTGTACCCTTTTAAAATCAATCACAAAATGGGTCCATTTTTGGTCAATATAGTTAAAGTTTCCTAATTGGTGTTGTAAAATGGGAAATCTACAGTTTGGAAATTTTAAAAATACATAGAATATATATATATATATATACACACACATATATATATATATACACACACACACACAGGCACACATAAGTCGTGAATAAACTGAATGGTATTTTGAGGATGTATTGGTCTTTTTTCGTAAATTTTTGATATTATTCCTATATACGTGTGCGTAACGCAGCTGTGCGTAGTGGTGATCTTCTGAACATGCCAGTGGTAACACCAACTACGCTATGCACACGTACATAAAGGTAAAAGGTAAAGCTATCCTCGTAACAGGCCGTGAAGGCCCATAGGTTTGTGAGACGTCGAGCCTTTCACATTTTCTCTACACAATCGGCTCACAGATGGCGGTGAGGTTAAGTAAAACTATCCCTATAACAGGCCGTGAAGGCCCATAGGGTTGTGAGACGTCGAGGCTCCCACATTTTCTCTGCACAATCGGCTCACAGATGGCGATAAGATTGTCAGCATTACACTGCAGCCTCCCTTTACCCGCAGGAAGATTCCTAGTACTCTGTTTCTGTTAGATGCTGAGTGAACCCCAAGTGCATATGGCGGCTGGAAAGATTAGGTCAATTGAAAAGTCCAATTACCTCATCGGGACTCGAACCCGCGACCTTCCAGTTTGTAGCATAGTACCTCAACCAACTGCGTTAACGAGTACCCCCACGCACACATATACGTTCTATGCATTTTTACAACTTTACAAACTGCATATTTCACATTTTCAATAAAAATTATGAAAATTTTTAGAAAACTTTAAATATACTGACCAAAAATGGACCCATTTTAAACGTCATATTGAACAAAAGCATAATACACATTTGTGACTTTACATGTATACATATGCAGTGGTTTGAATTTGATATAATAAACAGATCGTCTCACTGGTACTTTCAGTGTAGTCACGTGCTGCGCAACGGTACAAGATCCTTCACTATACAGAGTGATTCACGAAGTTTTACCCCCACTTAGGGAGGGCATTCCTGAGGTAATTTGGAACAAAAAATGTTAATATACTAATGGTATCCAACTCATAATTAAAGAGATACAGTAATTTTAAAACTGGCGAAAAATCTTTTTTTCTTCGAATTTCAATCAAAATAAATTAGAAATACAATACAGACACTTTTTAAATCGTTAATGTTTAACGAAAGAAGCATTCTAAAACCAAATTTTTCTTTTCAATTTCTTAATTTTGCATTGTGCAACATTTTTCATCGATTTTTTGTTACAAAATTATATTATTTTCAGCATCCCATTCTGTAAACATACCAATGGTTGCATATCACACCCTTCTATCAATCTGTTTCGTTTAAACTGTAGTGCTTTAGAAGACGACTGGATTTACATAAGATTTTAAAAAATGCCTCCCTGCACGTCAACAAAACGCGTCGCACGCGTATGAACCGCTCTGCCTATCTACCTACGCGCAACATTCAAACCGGTCTACCTTATCTGCTGACGTAGCTGACTGGAACGTATGGTCGCCCACGCTGAAGCATAGCGCTGCATTCACAATGATGCATTTCGAAAATCTATTGTTACTCCGTAACTATTGAAAATCGACCAAAAGTTTATAAGGAAATTTTGCAGGAAATAACCCCAGGAATATGTACCATAAGCCGGGGTAAGACTTCGTGAATCACCCTGTATATTCACAACAGGATGCAAAGCACAAGAAAGTGAATTTTAACGAAAATCTGTTGTGATGCTCGGACACGCAGACAGACGTGACGAAGCTAACACGCGGATATCTGAACTTTCTGTTACGAACGCGTTCCAGATCACTGGCCCGGGATCTGCGGTAGACGTACGTGAACACAATGTTGTGTTCCCTTGTTCCAATGGGCTCTCTCGGGCCTCTCCGGCCGCTAGGAACCCAACTGCGCTGAGGATGTGGAGTGTGTTGGCGCCTAGAGGATACTGGTGGGTACATCGGTAACTGTGCATTTTATATCTTCTGCTTGGCTTAGCATAGAGTGAACTCGTGCGGGTGGACCTCCACAGAGACCGAGGAGATAGATGGACGGATGTGAATACAAGTGGGACAGTCGAATAGACGCTTGAAGGGCTTTTGTGTTCCTGGTGTTAATATGAAGCCTGTCCACAGCGTATCGGCGCCAGGGTCCCCGTCTCGCCCCTTGGTGGCAGGCGCCACCCCAGTCACGTCGTCCACTTCTTCGACGCCGACAAGCGTCGTGACGGAGCCCTCTAGTGGTCTGCGCCCCTCGGCCAATCTACCCCCGTACAGTCTGTTCCCCAGCTTTGCAGAGAGGTAAGTAGAAGAATGCAAAAAGTGGAAGACATTTCCCGGTCCTACGATTTCTTCCATATAATATTAAAAAGTTCAGTCCCTACATCTCAGCAGACACATCGCATCTGCATTACAAAGACAACCCACTTCATGTTATTCAAGGAAATAATCGCTATTTACCGTGACAATTATACGAGACATAAACACACCGAGTGGACAAAATGAAGGGTTCGAATGTTAAAGCAGGTGGCACGTATGGTTACCGCTGTACTTTCAAAATATGAAAGGAAGGTGGGGGAAAAGTAGAAAATTACAGAAATAGGAAACAAAAAGTGGGAATTAAATTAAATCCGTGGGAATACCAAGGCATCTTCGTATCAGGAAGATGCCTGGCCCTCAGAGACAGGAGACAACATAAACCCACGCCGCTTACGCCTCTCATCCAGTAGCCTACAGTTGGGATTCTGATCATAGTGGTCGTTAAACTTAAAAGAGAAGAGATCGGTTGTGAGAGCTAGGAATCTATGAAGAATAATATTAAAAAGGATTATTATTATTATTATTATTGGAGGGGGTGGGTTTCCCCATGCACTTAGACAGTTATTGGTCCATTGTGCATCCTCCTTTAATTTCTACTGTCCCCATACCCTACCGGTAGACGGTGCGTGCTATTAGCCCCGTTGAGCCAACGAGGTCGGCCCTCGGTACCTTGATACTTCCCCCATCTACCAGAGGCATTGGAAACTACCTTGGGCGGGAAACTTTTTACCTAATAATTTTGCTCAGAGGTCTCCTAGAGACATGAGGCTCTTTTACATGCCGTAAATCTACGACACGGGACCCACGGCTTAGAGTCCCTCCCCTAGACTACGAAGGCCGCTTATATTAAAAATGATTGTAAGATATTAAGTTCTGGATTGCATTCAAATGACTCTGAATAGGTTCCAATCGAGTGATGCTGTGTACACTTCAACAACAGCAGACAACTTCTGCAGTTAGGTGGCAGGCCGGTCGCTGCAAAACAACACAGCAGCGTCGCATGACGGCGTGATCTGCACGGAGGGTCAATGAACAAATCAAACAGAATCCAATTGGAATCGGTTGGTTAATCAAATGTTGAATTATGATTGACTAAAAAGTCCGGTGTAATGCACTAGGCACATGTCAAGGTTCAATAGCGCAGGGTCAATTGGCCTTACAGCGGGAGAACGGCACATGTCGCAAGGCGAGTCTTGGTGCCACAGCGCTGGAGGCTAAGCTCGTGAACTCCAGGGCTGCGGCTCCCCCCACATGCAGGTTGTTCCGTAACATTATTAGTAGACTACACGGCGTCATAACGTAGAAGACCGCAACGTGAACGGTCACATGTCGTTACAATTGTGAGAGAGCGAAGCAATAATAATAATAATAATAATAACAACAACAACAGAAGTCACAGCACACGAGGAATTATGGTCTAGCGGACTGGATTAAAGAACAGGGTATTCAACAGAGTATTAATGACGTAAGACGGAGGATGTAAAGGGAAGATCGAGAAAATGACATAATGAGGAGCTTCATAATTTGTACCCTCACAAAATTTTATTAGGGTGATCAAATCAAGAAGTATATAATTGGTGGGGGGCATATAGCAAGCAAGAAAGAAGTGAGAGAATTGATCGATTGGTACGTCTGGATGTAGGGAGTACGAAGATGGGTCTTAAAAAAATAGGATGTGAGGATTGGATTCACCTGGCTCAGGATAGGGTCTAGATGTGGACTCTTGTAACCATGGTAATGAATCATCAGGTTTCACACAAGCCGAGCCCAATATTGGCGTCTTCAGACGGACTTTGATCCATGGAGCTAGTTCCACGACACTGTTGTCTCTCTGAGGGTACGTCACACCTTGAGTAGGCCACCTTAGTTCAGGGAGGTCCCGCGTGTTGAGCGAGACTCCGGCTCCTTTCATACGCTGAACACAGAATCTACTAATTTTCTGACGACGGGGACACGATGTACGTCACTGTCGGGTGGTGACGCAACCATAAAGATGCTTCAGACACAGTACAGTCGCCAGATAACACCAGTGACATCAGTCGTCACGACGCTGAATTACAGCGTCCTTGCATCTCGAGTGTTCTCTGGCTCGGCGTCTCGACTGCAGAGGTTACAGAGTCGGGTGAAATGGGAAGACTGATTTATGTAACGTCGTTTTCAGCAGCTGAGACTATGCGGCAACGAATGAAGAATTATAAAGGATTTGGAAGAAAGCGGTCGTGGTCTAATGTGAGGCGCTATAGCGGCATTTGCCTCAAGAGACTGAGGAAAACCGCAGGAAACATGAGGTGCGATTCATTTCACATCCTCCGTTCATGTCGGTCTGTCTACTCCATATGGTTTCATAAAGTAGTAAATGTTATTCCCACACATGTTCTGCAGTCTATTTTCCTCAGTCACTCCAGGAAATAACGAGACAGCAGCTTGGTTAGGCCGAAACCCTCTCCTTGCGCGCCCATTTGAATTCACTGCCCATTTATCTTCCTGCCAGACCGCGCCATAGCTCAAGCGGTTAATCGCTGGCTTCCCACCGCGGCTGCCCGGGTTCGATCCCTGGTCTAGTAAAGTGGGATTTGCGGTGGAAAAAGTGGCGCTGGGGCGGGTTTTCTCCAAGTACTTCGGTTTCCCCTGCCAATCTTCATTCCACCAAAATTTCCATCATCATAACCACCCGGGGCAGGCTACAATAGGCCGATCAGTGGCCGCCGTGCCGAGTGGACCCAGTTGGACTCCACCCCCTACTAAGCGAATTTAATACCTTCCTGCCATTTGACTCTATAAGCCTGATGTACTCATATCGCCATTAAACAAACCATAAATAATCAATAAAATAAATAAATAATATTTTAACCAACGAGTGACCAATCGTAATATCAAATAGACCTATGGGTTAAGTGTACAAGTTATCACAGCGGTGAGCGTTCTGGTTGTGATCTTTTGAGCAGTTACACTGTGTAGCCTTGGCGACAGATACCCGTTAAGAAGGAACAAGATGCATCCATCTTCAAGGTAGAAGTGAATTTCTCCACTTCAATGCACTTGCGAAACGTTGGCATCCATCTCCACGGCGTCAATACCCAGAAGACTATAACGTAATATAAATAAATTAACAAAATGATATACCTCCGTGTTTTCTTTTGGGGTCTGAAGCCAGACTTTTAGATTAAGGGGAACCATTATGCAACACGTGGACACAAAATGCAGAGCTCTGCAGTGCCGACGCTGACTTGTAAGTGGATTGAGCTACAAAATATGGCGCGCAGTCAAAATTATAATGGCATTCAGTTCCTAGTTACGGATATATCTCGTAAATAAATTATCCCAGCCTTCCTCTCCCGCCTTTCAGCTTCTTTTGACAAATTACGGAAGTTGGGAAATGGAGAAATGTAATTTTTACAAATTATCTTCCCGTCAAAGAAATGGCACAAACGTTCCTTTCTGCGGAATCCAATTTGTCTGTTGCTAAGAATTTCACTGAAACTTTTTATGAAAAGTTCACCGGGAGACTTTTAACTTATTTTACGATTTTTCCTCTCTATTTTTATTACTTTCCTCCTTTTCCTTCTGCCGAATTTCCACTCGTCCATTTTAAATTAAGACTGCTGAGGATTTTTTACAGCTAGATCTAATTACGTGTCTTTTTGAGACTAGTTACAAACGCAAAAACATGATTCTGAATTCAGTTTCGGGTTGAAGCAGCCTCGTCATTTTAACCGCGTCACTTGCCGATAAGACCCGGAACTCTGACTCCACGTCGTCCCTCCTGTTTACGTTTACGGTTCTGCGCAGTGGCAGCCCAGACCGGTCCTCAGCCTGTTCGGAACGGAGGGCCTTGCTTCTACAGCCGTAGAGGATCGTGTTTCTACAGTAACACAAAGGGACACGTTTCTACAGCCATAGAGGATCGTGTTTCTACAGTAACACAAAGAGACATGTTTCTACAACCGTAGATAGAACCGTGTTTCTGCAGTAATACAAAGAGACGTGTTTCTAGAACCGTAGATAGAACCGTGTTTCTGCAGTAATACAAAGAGACGTGTTTCTAGAACCGTAGATAGAACCGTGTTTCTGCAGTAATACAAAGAGACGTGTTTCTAGAACCGTAGATAGAACCGTGTTTCTGCAGTAATACAAAGAGACGTGTTTCTAGAACCGTAGATAGAACCGTGTTTCTGCAGTAATACAAAGAGACGTGTTTCTAGAACCGTAGATAGAACCGTGTTTCTGCAGTAATACAAAGAGACGTGTTTCTAGAACCGTAGATAGAACCGTGTTTCTGCAGTAATACAAAGAGACGTGTTTCTAGAACCGTAGATAGAACCGTGTTTCTGCAGTAATACAAAGAGACGTGTTTCTAGAACCGTAGATAGAACCGTGTTTCTGCAGTAATACAAAGAGACGTGTTTCTATAACCGTAGATAGAACCGTGTTTCTACAGTAACACAAAGAGACATGTTTCTACAACCGTAGATAGAACCGTGTTTCTGCAGTAATACAAAGAGACGTGTTTCTAGAACCGTAGATAGAACCGTGTTTCTGCAGTAATACAAAGGGACGTGTTTCTACAACCGTAGATAGAACCGTGTTTCTACAGCAACACAAAGGGACGTGTTCCTACAACCGTAGATAGAACCGTGTTTCTGCAGCAACACAAAGGGACACATTTCTACAACCGTAGAGAGGACCGTGTTTCTGCAGTAATACAAAGAGACATGTTTCTACAACCGCAGATAGAACCGTCTTTCTACAGTAAGACAAAAGGACACGTTTCTAAAACCGTAGATAGGACCGTGTTTAGGCTGTACAGAGGTACAAAGAGCTATGTTTCCAGAGCGGTGCAGAGGATCGTGTTTGTAGGCTGTATAGAGGTACAGAGAGCTGTGTTTGCAGAGCGGCAGTGCCGGGAGTGTACGCCGCGCGGAGTAATTGAGCGGGAACGCGGAGAGCAGACATGAGAGGTGATTCATGATAGCCATTAATTCCATTTCGCGCCGCCAATTTAATAGTAATGAAGCGGTGCTGAATTCCCGGCCAATTGAGCTAACTGTTATTATATGGAAGGGGGGCTGAGTGTATGTGATCTAATCACACGGCATACTCTGTTCGCGATAGATTTAAACCATCACCACAAATCACTATTTCCGGATAGCAGAGAGAGGTCTCCGGTTCAAACACCAGTGGCGTAGCTTTCACTGCCATACATTGTTTTGGTTTTTACATCAAGGGAAAATGAGCTTACAGGAATGGATTCGGCTGGCTGAGAGTTCCACTGAACTTGCGACATTTTATATTTGTGTATATGTGACATACTGTGGTATAAAACGCATATTTTTGGGCGTGACAGTAAGTACGGCGATACTCCTCCAATAAACTCGGGCGTGACAGTAAATGTTTGTGAGACCATGCGTACAAAAAAACCGTGATATAATCCGATAACTTGCACAGCTAGAGCCGTCCATTCATGATCGGCCAGAAACAGTTCTATGTTGGAACGACTGATCAAATCGATTCTGGTAATCGTTAATAGAAATAAAAGTTCGCCTGACAAAAATCCGAACATTTATTGCCAATTTATATAGAAAATTTCTCTGTTGTGTTGCTCGTGCTTATTTATGTCGGCCACTTTAATCCGATCAGCCTTCAAGGGTCTTGAACTGCGATACATATGATGAGAAACTATAATGAAGAAGTGGCCGGTCAGGGTAGCCGAGCGGCCTAAGGCATGTACTGTCTTCGCTCGCTCGGAAGTCGGGATCGTGGGTTCGGACCTATTTTCTGTGAGGTACGAACTGAATTCTTATATATTATTCTCATAAATTGCTGGTCACAGTAGCCGAGCGGTCTAAGGCATGTACTGTCTTCGCTCGCTCGGAAGCCGGGATCCTGAGTTCGGATCTGTTTCCTGTGAGGTACGGACTGAATTCTTATATATTATCCTCATAAACTGCCCGTCACGGTAGCCGAGCGGTCTAAGGCATGCACTGTCTTCAGTGCTCGGAAGCCGGGATCGTGGGTTCATATCCCAAACAAGGCATGGATGCTTGGTGTGTGTATGCGTTTATTCTGTGTTTGTGTTGTCCTGTGTTTAGGTAGAGGCCTTGCGACGAGCTGATCATCCGTCCAAGGAGTTCTACCGACTGTAAAATGATTATGAAACTGAGACATCAACCCTATGCTCCAAAGTGGGAGCAAGAGGGGAGAGAAATGTAACAAGTGCACTGAACACGGCCACGCTTCAGCCGACAACGTAATTACACAAATGATAGTCAGTTGTGAAGTTTCGTGTTTTCTATACACACGTCTCCAGTTTCGATTCGTTAACACGTTTTTTCTTTCATTAAAAACACAACTTCATAAAGAAAGCACAGCACGCCGGCCGACGAACGAACTACATGACGTCACGCGTCTCCAACTTAAAACTCTTCCTTTTTTCCTGTCGTGAGGCAGACAACGAAGCCGTAAGTACATAAGTGGCAAATTTGCCTCTAATTGGTATTAATATCGGGCCCATTATTACATGTGCGCGTGGTATTTTGACTTCCACCAAGCGTCCGTTCGGGGAAGTAGAAACAAAGGAATGTGGCCAGTGTTGCCATCATAGCCTCATTGAAACATGACCTAGAAACGATTCCGGACAAATCCTATCATGCGCAGTTAGGAGATCTTAGGCTGCGCAATAGCTCAAGCGGTTAGTCGCTGGCTTCCCACAGCAACGGCCCGGGTTCGATCCCGGGTCTGGTCAAGTGGGATATGTGGAGGACAGAGTGACGCTGGGGCAGGTTTTCTCCGAGTACTTCGGTTTCCCCTGCCAATCTTCATTCCACCAATTGCTCCACAACCACCCTCACCTATCAGCTGGGGCTGGTACAATAGGCCAGAAGTGGCCTCAGTACAAGGGACTTAGTCCCACCCCACTAGCAATACAGAAATAGGGGATCTTGACATCTGATTCAACAGAAAAGATAAATCCGCGTGCAAGGACAGTATACGCATGTTCTCTTATAGGCTTATGCTTGCCACGTGAGAGCCTGCTACTGTTCTAGAATTATTTCAGAAAAAATGTTTTAAAGACAAAGATTTTCTTAATACACGAGAACAAGAAAACAGGCATCAGGCGAAATTTAACCGAAATCACTAGTCATTTTTTAGAAATATATTTCGCAATCGAGCTCCAGCCGGAGACCCATTGTTCGAACCCTGTTACGTTTAGAATGCTTTCGCCTAAAAAATTATTTGGGTCCACTGCCTGTACATATAACTAAAATATAATCACAGTCGGCCAAGACATTATCCAGAAAATCTACACTTAGTTGTTGGGCCGCTAGAAGAAGTGCCGTTACATTTTCTGCATCTCTACTTAGGGAGATGGTCTCCATGAATAAGTGTGATGTAATAAAAAAGAAGTTCTGGGAAGAATTAATCGCCTACTTTCCTTTCATACGACACGGATCGTGTATAAAACGACGCCTCCAACAATTCTTCCTTGCCGAGACGTAACCTAGCAACGATAGAGGGATACACGGACAGACCTACAGACTCTCCTTTGATAAGACACGGACCGCATAGAAAATGACGCCTCTAACAGTTATTCTATTCTATTCTTTACGGCGGGAAGGCGTTTCCCGAGCCATTGCCTAGCAATGACAGGAGAGTTACAATTTACCGAGCCGTTGCCCAGCAAAGATAGGAAGGACACACATAGAAACACACAGACACAGAGCGACGGGATCGCCGTTGAGATGGGCTCAGGTGCCATGATATACATACCAAGTTTCGTAAAAATTGGTTAGCCATTCAAAACTGATACGGGGGATATACAGACATGCAGACGGGGTGGAGAATACATAAGCATACTTTAGGAAAGTAGGTTAAAACATGGCCAGAGCTGTCTTCCAGAAAATCGCTTTTTGGGGTTCCGCGCCAAGGACCCTTCTTTTTGGAATCAGAATGTTCATATTCAGCGGGCACCAACTGTGGCGGACGGAATCCTGAAAGCCGATTATAAAAAAAAAAAATCGTTCAACAGTTCAGGTGCCAGGGACGAGCACATCCGCAGAGGGAGACGGAACTTTTTTTGTAATGTAAGGATTTAAAGCATGTAAATCCGTCCGACCTTCAAGATCGGTCTTCTTCACGAACACATTTCTCACCCACACTGCATAGTCTACACGAGAAAGTAAATAGACATCAAAGCTGTAACATTCAGTTGGCTGTGACTGTGGCGATCGGACTGAGGAAAACCGTGTCATGAGATCGATACAAATCTCTCCCGACGAGAAGCCAGCTGCTGCTTCCATAATTGCTAACATTATTTATTTAACCTTCCGCATAGATGGCAGTGCTGCCCACTGATGAAACAGAATTCATTCTGCAGACAGACACCGCCTTCTGAAAACACAGTCCGCCCCAGAATTACTAATCAAGTTAATCATCTAAACAGCCGGATAATTACATCGGCGTTGCGTCATCATTTACATCCATTATTACGTCTGATTAGCGACTGTAATTGTCATCTTGTCCGCTAAGATGGGCGAGTGAGTGCCAGCAAACAGATGGTTCTACACAAAGGGGTTATTGATTGATTGAGTGGAACGAACAGTGGGTCATGGGTCGCTCTTCAGTTAATAAAACAAACTGGATTAAGCTTAATTCAAACAAGCGCTTGTAAGAACAAACGTTACTTATGAATAACAGGAATTTGGGACACGAAATTGAAACTAATTCCGGATAGCAAATTCTTCTTGACAAGCTGACAGTCACTCAGCTAATCAAGCAATTCTGTGCCTTTTATGTTAATTTAAAGCTTATTACCGTGTTCATACAACTAACAACTCGCCCTATCCTGAGCCAAAATAAAATTGCAGTCAAAATCCTTCAAAGTTATTTCTTGATGACCCATTTTAATATTATCCTTCCATTAACGTCTGTGTCTTCCAAGACGACTCTTCCTTTCATGATTTCTGGGAAAAATCTTTGTGTTTATTTCTGTTGTCTCGCGTGCGTGGTACTTGCCGCGCCAATTTTATGAAACAATGCATTAAATAATATGAACAGAGAAGTACATACAGTTTCTGTGAAAGTGAACTGAAGTGTGGGTCGGCCTGCTCATGGGGAGGGTTACGTTAAATCTTTCGCCCAAGGTTCAGCAGTTTTTACTGTACAATCGGCTCTTTGTTGTGAACTGTACACGGTCGGTAATCTCTTGAAGAATGCTTTTATTTTGGAACTGCCGTTATTAAACACTCTTCATTTATTATATTTTGATCACCAGTCGGTAAGTGTAACCCTTTCAAGCGCAAAGCTTACACTAGTAGTCGTCAATTCATCCATCCATTCATTCATTCATTCATCAATGGCTCTACAGCCTTTTGTTGGACCCTGACCGTTTTTCAGCTTCGTGATCCTATACACCATCGGTAGGACTCCTTGGATGGGGGATCAGTCCATCGCAAGGCCGCTACCTACACACAGAGCAGCATAAACACAGAATGAACGCACACAGACATACATTCCTCGAGTGTGATTCGAACCCACGATCCCAGAGCTTGAGCAGGAGAAGACAGTTCATGCCTTAGACCGCGCGGCCACTGTAATTGGCTGTAATTGTCATTTGGTAGATAGAAATGCCTTTGGTCTTGCAGTTCTCCCACCTCTAGCCTACTTGCTAAGGAACTATAGCCTGTCTGTTACAACACAGAAGCTGTCTACCCATGTTACGTTGCTTGGCAACTGGACAATGCGTCAAGCGACCACTGTGTGGCATCACAGATGTAAATAATACAACGCTGGTCAGACGGGACACAAGCGTCATAAAAACACAAATGTGATTAAAGAGAAATCCAGAGAAAGACCGAGGGTTTCGGTAGTTTCTCGAGTCCCACCTCCTAGAAAACACCACAGATCATAAAGTACACTGCGAGACCCAAACTTCGAGCTGCTCATCTGGCTCGATCAGTGCCGAATGTTACCGGCATAAGCCTGCCAGCAGCTGCCCTGCAAAGCATAACACGTCACTAGGAGGATAATATTAAAACGGATGGATGTAACGGACTGGTCTGTTCTGATGATTGCTGGATACGGATGCCTTGGGAATATGTTTAAGTCGATTAATTAACTCCATGGAGCATGAAAAGCTGAGAGTCTCTCAGCTGGTCAAGATATTTAATGCCTTTTATGGAGCTAGCAACAGTGCTTCAAAGACTTCATCCAAAGCCAGTTTAATCCAGCCCGCCATGTTCTAGAGATCCATTAACATAATCCGGTTGTAGCGACATCGGAACCCGCCACAGTCAGCGACCGGAAGTGCAGGAGCACAGTTTTGCTGCGACCGGAAACTCTAATGCAGGTTCCGTCTCATTTGATACGAGCGGAACAGGAAGTCAGAGAGAAGCTGCTCCACCACCAGGGGTCGTGCGGCCATGGTAATTAAGCAGAGACATCTATGTGTCACCGACAAAAACATTAGCTCAACGATCAAACCGACCCTTCTCTCAAAGAGATATGACGTCAGAGAGGAAACGGCCGGCCGAGAGCCACTGAGGAAACTCCATCACACATTACAGTATTCTGCTTGGTCCAGTCCAGAGGCAAACAAGAACATTAGAAGCTTTCACAACCTAAACGTTTCGATCCGTCGCAATGTTTCAGATGTTCAACATACGACAAATGAATAACTTAAAATTTATAGATATGTTGCATACACATCGACATGTTATGAAGGCCAGTGTTTATACGTGCTCGTGTAAGGTAAGNGATGGGGGATCAGTCCATCGCAAGGCCGCTACCTACACACAGAGCAGCATAAACACAGAATGAACGCACACAGACATACATTCCTCGAGTGTGATTCGAACCCACGATCCCAGAGCTTGAGCAGGAGAAGACAGTTCATGCCTTAGACCGCGCGGCCACTGTAATTAGCTATAATTGTCATTTGGTAGATAGAAATGCCTTTGGTCTTGCAGTTCTCCCACCTCTAGCCTACTTGCTAAGGAACTATAGCCGCTCTGTTACAACACAGAAGCTGTCTACCCATGTTACGTTGCTTGGCAACTGGACAATGCGTCAAGCGACCACTGTGTGGCATCACAGATGTAAATAATACAACGCTGGTCAGACGGGACACAAGCGTCATAAAAACACAAATGTGATTAAAGAGAAATCCAGAGAAAGACCGAGGGTTTCGGTAGTTTCTCGAGTCCCACCTCCTAGAAAACACCACAGATCATAAAGTACACTGCGAGACCCAAACTTCGAGCTGCTCATCTGGCTCGATCAGTGCCGAATGTTACCGGCATAAGCCTGCCAGCAGCTGCCCTGCAAAGCATAACACGTCACTAGGAGGATAATATTAAAACGGATGGATGTAACGGACTGGTCTGTTCTGATGATTGCTGGATACGGATGCCTTGGGAATATGTTTAAGTCGATTAATTAACTCCATGGAGCATGAAAAGCTGAGAGTCTCTCAGCTGGTCAAGATATTTAATGCCTTTTATGGAGCTAGCAGCAGTGCTTCAAAGACTTCATCCAAAGCCAGTTTAATCCAGCCCGCCATGTTCTAGAGATCCATTAACATAATCCGGTTGTAGCGACATCGGAACCCGCCACAGTCAGCGACCGGAAGTGCAGGAGCACAGTTTTGCTGCGACCGGAAACTCTAATGCAGGTTCCGTCTCATTTGATACGAGCGGAACAGGAAGTCAGAGAGAAGCTGCTCCACCACCAGGGGTCGTGCGGCCATGGTAATTAAGCAGAGACATCTATGTGTCACCGACAAAAACATTAGCTCAACGATCAAACCGACCCTTCTCTCAAAGAGATATGACGTCAGAGAGGAAACGGCCGGCCGAGAGCCACTGAGGAAACTCCATCACACATTACAGTATTCTGCTTGGTCCAGTCCAGAGGCAAACAAGAACATTAGAAGCTTTCACAACCTAAACGTTTCGATCCGTCGCAATGTTTCAGATGTTCAACATACGACAAATGAATAACTTAAAATTTATAGATATGTTGCATACACATCGACATGTTATGAAGGCCAGTGTTTATACGTGCTCGTGTAAGGTAAGGTAAAAAGGCCGCGCCATAGTTCAAGCGGTTAGTCGCTGACTTCCTACCGCGGCGGGCCGGGCTCGATCAAGTGGGATTTGTGGTGGATAAAGTGGCGCTGGGACGGATTTTCTCCGAGTACTTCGGTTTCCCCCGCCAATCTTCATTCCACCAAATTCTCCATCATCATAATCACCCGGGGCAGGCTACAATAGGCCGATCAGTGGCCGCCGTGCCGAGTGGACCGAGCTGGACTCCACCCCCCCCCTACTAAATGAAAAAAAGTAAGGTAAAGGTGTCCCTGTGCTTAACTAATTAAACACTACGCCATGAAGACGTATGGGGAAGTGGATGTATAGATCCATATTTTCTTGACCTCGGCACTAGACAGAGGTGAGAGGTCAGCTTCAAGCCCCGGCCGCTTTTACCCCTGGGAAAGAGCCCCCGGTACCCATTGTATAGGAAGTTGGGTGAACCACAGAGCCGGTCTGGACGACGTGGAGGTGTACATGTACTCGTGTACTATGTGTAAATATGTTTATCGTCACTTCATGCTATGCAGATCAGGGTCAGGTTCGTGCCACTCTGCCTCTCACTGCGGACAACCGGGTTGGAATTTCAGCCCACAGAACGGTTGCAATTAACAGAGCGTGTCGTGGGTTACCTCAGTTCCCTCAAGCACATACGGGGATTTATCTCAAAATGGGCCACGACCACTTCCTTTCAAACCCATTATTCAATAATCATTCTACCACTGAACGCTGCACAATTCAAGCTACTGGCAACGTCGTTAAATAAACATAAACAAGTACAATTTGTGGGACGAATAGTCGATAAGACGGCCGCTTACGAACTCGAGCCCGAGAGATGCCGTTGCTTGTGATCACGTGAAGACACACTTCGAGCTCGAAGTCCCGCCTCTTGCCGGTCGATGCCAGCGTCTTGCTGCTCTCATGCTAATTAATTATTACAGGTCGTAATTTCATTAACATTATAATTGCCTGAAATTAGTCGCGCTTAGCTTCGTGTTTATTTTATGCGCTGGGAGCCACACAGTCGCACTGGCTGGCAGCACTTCTCTGCTTCAGCTCGAGGCCCCACCGCACAGAAAACACACAAAGTCTCTATTATAAAGACAAGCCGGCTTACGGTGTTTAGAGGAAATAATCGCTGTTTATTGTGAGAACATATGAAGCACAAAAATATATTGCGCAGGAAAAACAGTACTGTGGTCTGGAATGTGACGCCATGTACTCTGGTAGATGTTTTCCGACTGAAGACAGAGGTTCTTATGAAACCCACATAAACTTGTACCAGAATACACGGCGTCACATCCAAGACGTTAATATATCTACCCTTGTCACTGCTGTGAGAAACCCAAATCGAACAAGATGCAGTGTTCTAATATTGTCACGTGTTAAGAGTGTGACTACAGACGGGGTAAGAATTGGTGAATGGATTTATTGACCACTTATACACACCACTGGACACTACAAGTAATTGTAGCGCTATCGCTGATCTGCACACTTCACAAATCACCATAGCACCCGCTAAGCCTTTCTCCAGCCTTCTGTGTTTTTATCAGCCGTTCCCTGGCAACGGCTTCTAACAGTTGAGATTCTTCAGCCTCACGCGCTCAGATTCTATCCACATAGCCTCCCGTGCAGAACTCATCTCCCAGCTGACTAGCTCCCCAGGCTGGCGGCCATTTCACACCAACCTTCTAGTCTTCTCTTCACAGCCCGACTTTCAACTGAACACTTTTGAAACTAACTGGGCCGCCCCAATTATCCTCCTTCTAAACACTTTGCACGGACCGAGCAGAAAGCACCGTTACCAGCTATAACTCTACTGTTGTTTGCGTATTCTTTTCTGCGGGAAAGTGACCGATACGTTGCCTAGAAACGGGTTGAATAGCACCCCTATTTATTCGCCCATCGCACAGCAACGGCTGTACACGCTACAATATTAAAGCAGGCGCTCCATATAGTAACCATTTGTATCATAACCCACAGCCCCGAAGATGGAGGCAGTATGCTCCTCCGAAACGTCTATAACCACCTACCAAAGGTTCAAGTGTCATCAACCATAAAACGTCAACCATGAAGATGGAGTCAACATATCTGTTCAAACCGATGGTACGCTCCTCCCACAGAACATCGTTGTGCGTGAGAAGCACCGACCCTAGGAGGAACTTTATAACGAGGCCACAGTGAAAACAGAGACGAGTGATATTTCGAAATAGATTCCCACATTTTGACGTCAACGTCGAACTGTTAACAGTGTCTTTCGTAGCGGCACAGAGGTCAGTGACAGGACAATTCGGCAACATCGCGACGAAACCTCATGAAGTTGGGACGCCACTTAAGACTGCCACGTTGCTTGCAAGGTCTATATCTGTTAAGGGGCAATCGACTATGGACTTTCTTTCGCAGAAATTTTATAAAGCACGCACTGCACTTACCATCTAACGTTTCTAACGTTAGCGGCCTCCGTAGTCTAAGGGTAACATTCCCACCTCATGACTCAAGGTACGCGGGTCCTGGAATTTTTAAGGGCGGAAAAATTCAGGGAACAAGTCCTCCGGGAGGGACTTTAAGCCGTGGGTCTCGTGTCACAGATTTACAGCAAGTAAAAGATCCTCATGTCTCTAGGAGACCTCTGAGCAAAATTAGGTAAAAAGTTTCCCGCCCAAGTAGTTTCCAATGCCTCCGGTAGATGGGGGAAATATCGGGTACCACTGCCAGTAGAGGGGCCGAACTCGCTGGCTGAACGCGGCTGATAGCAAGCACCAGTACCGGAAGGGTATGGCGACTGGTAGAATATCAAAGGGGGGAAGTACAATAGATCAACAACTGGTCGCGGTGCATGGGGAAACCCACCCCCTCCAATAATGAATAATGAATAATCTAACGTTAAAATATTGTACGCCATGACAACTGAAGAAGGCGAGAAAATCTAAGAATATTGGCTGTAGGCACAGCTGCTTTCGCATATTTCTGTTTCATTATCTCCGAAACTGAGGCTCGGACATGGAGCGTGCCTCCCAGAAGCTCCACATCTCTGCTCGAAACTGTTTTCCGCTTCTACAAGAATGTAGCAAGTAACGTACCGGATCTGTAGGCAAGTCTTCATGCAACATGTCCGGTATTTTTCTTTGATTTTAACTAAAATTGGAATGTATCTTCAGGTTTGAGTAGAACTCCGAAATATAAATTTTCGCGAAATTTCTTTTAGCAGTTCTGCAGTTGTTACATATGGACAGACAGAAACAGACACATCGAAATTAATAGGCGCCTTATTGCAGTTCCTAGCTGTGAAAGCACAAAATGCTAGTGTGAAATGCTTCTTGTAAGAACTGAGGCTCCATGTCGGTAACTGCGAAGGGCGTCATCTCATGAGATCTGACGACGTGTACCTTTGCCGATAGGTATTAACATTTTGAACGAACATCATTCTTAAATATTCAGGGCAGGAACTGAAAGTCAGTAGTGTACGGTCTTCCGAAACGTTGTTACCTATCTACCGGACAACACGCAATCACATCCCAAGAGACAGCGATCTTGCGAAATTCTTCTTGCAGTCCAGCAAACCGCACCACGTAAAACACTCACGTTATGCTCTGGACGTATTGAAACCACTGATAGAAATCTGCATTCAGGGATGGTGCATCTATTGATTAATTCCTAGGTCATTGAACAAAGCTGTTTCAACTATAGATGTCATAAAAGTCGGTAAAATTAACTAACAACGCTGTCAGTAATTCAGACTATAAGCTGTAGAGTCGAATGACAGGGCGATTAATGAACAGTGAATTGGAGCACATTTGTAATGACGTGGCAGTAGCATAATTCGAGGCACTATCCCAGATTATGTATGGAAGGACTGAGGAAGTCACGAAAAGTTCAAGTTAAACAGGAACCAGCTACGATGGGTGGTAGGACTACTTACAGGACACTGTCACCTTAAAGGACACCTCTTCAAACTGGGACTAAGTGATAGTCCCAGTTTGAAGAGGTGTCAAGAAGAAAATGAAACAGCCACACATATCCTGTGTGAATGTGAGGCCTTAGCTTATTTAAGATTACGTCGTTTGGGTCAATACCTTATGGAAGCAAGTGACTATTTCGAGGCCCCCACGTACAAAATCCTGCGCTTTATTCGAGGCGCAGGATTGCTGAGGTGATAATCAAAAGGGGAAGCACACTAGATCACTGTAGGTCGCGGTGCAAGGGCCGAGAAGGCCCACCCCTTATACATTCATTTATTCATTCATTCAAGTCAAGAAAACATGTGAGGAGATCTGAAACCAGGACCTACCGAACACGGAGGACTGATACCCACTTCACTTTGAAAGACTGAGGAAAACCGCACTGACACCTCGCCGATGCAGGTGTGATTGGAGCGGCGAAAGTCCAGTAGTTGATGAGCGGTCATGATGAGCGCTGCTTGTTGCCTAGATGCCAGTGCGACGCTGCTGCCACTCGCTAATTGGTTACGTGGAGTTTTACTCGGGCCCACTCGCTACCGAGAAACCCCCAAGGGGAGGGGGAATGAGGGCTCAAAGCAAAGACGTACACACAGAGCCGCAAAAACTGACACATTTGAAAGTCAGGTCATGGACTGAGGAAAACCAGGACATGTACACATACACAGCGGAACAGAAACTGGAACGCCTCATAGCCAGGTAAACGGACTGAAAAGAAACCGCATTCGCACGCAGGCAAACCACTTGCTAGCCAGACAGTGTGACTGAGGAAACACGTGGATGTACACAGTGACACGAGAACTGAAAGACCTTCCAGTCAAATGACTTGGGCGAGTTATTTAATGCAATTTTCAATATTGAGGTTATGTAGCGTCAACTGACGGAACGATAAATGATAAAATGGAAAAGATTTGAAAGGAAGCGGCCGTTCCCCAATCGTAGCCTAGCATTTTCTGGAGGGTCTGAAGAAAACCACGGAAGACTTCGGTCAGGACAGTCGGAGTCCCAGGCGAGATTCGAACCAAGCACCTCTCTGATACAAGCCTACAGCATTATCTCTCGACCAGTGTGTTCGGCATAATTAGGTGGCGGGACTGAGGAACACCACGGACTGTACACACAGTTATACGAAAAGTGGAACATCTTGCAGCCATGTTAGATTTGAGACGACTCACAGCGGTGACTGTGGATATTAAATAATTCGAACGCAGCCCGACGTGTTGCCGCCTGTTTCTGCTGGTTTATTGCTTGGTACAATTTAGCACACAGTCAGATCACGGGACTGAGGAAAACCAAGGTAATACGGAAAGTGGCACACCCCTTGCCCAGGTGCCAACACCTTCCCCGTAAGCTCATTAGCGCGGTGCGGCGGGCTAATGCACAAGAATTAAAACCCGATTTGTTATAGTAATTACCGGGATTAGGGCTACTTCGTTCCTTTTTAAAAAATAAACGTAATTCCTGGATGCCGCGCGGAACTGCGGGGGGCGCTAATACCAGAAAAACACGGCACAGCGATCTTACGTCGCTCGTACCTCAGCGATAAAACAATTGAACGTGTGTTTGAGAATCGTATCGAGAGCAACAATCGATATTAAAGTCGAGAAGGAAGCCGGAGCATCATCAGGCCGGTGGGGGTTGGTTTTAAACTAAATAAACATCCCCTTCTGTGCTCCCCTTGATAGCGTCTACCCCATCTCGCAGCATCATGAATAAGGAATGATTATATTTATGGTGCAGCGGGAGGGCTGTAAATAAGTCATCATCGCCGGGGGCCGGGGTTCGTGTACAGTGCATAGATACAAAGATCGTTCTTTACCGCAACGGAGCGGAGAGGCTGCAAACTTGAAGTGTATTTTACAACTGCAAGATTTTCTTCACGAGTAAGTCGGACTACACTACATCCCTTGGTGAATTAACAAAGCATCCCTAGTGGCTGACCTGCAGTCTACACATTGACCTGCTCACTGAATGACGATGTCAGAATGATGAGAAGGTCTGAGGAAAGCCACGAAACATTTCACCGACGCAAGCGATTCATAAGGGGCAAGCGGTAGGGTAGTTGATTGAGTCACTAAGTTACAAACCAGAAGGTAGCGGGTTCAATTTCCGAAGAGGTTACTGGATTTTTCAATTGACCTAAACCTTCCAGCCACAATGTGGTCCTGGAATCGACTCAGCCTCTAACAGAAATGAGTACCAGGAATCTTCCTGGTGGTAAGGGTGACAACCTCAACGCCATCTGTAAGCCGATTGTCTAGAAAATGCGGGAGCCTCGATATCTCACTACCATCTGGACCTCCATGGCCTGTTACAGGGATAGCTTTGACCTTATAACCGGTTCATAAGCGCCTGCCTATGAATCAGGTAAGCTAACGGCCCGATCGAAGCGTACGGAATGTTATGCTGTACAGTATGAAAAAGGCGCTCTTTCACGTTTCACTACCGAACTACCTCCCTGGTCATAGACCTTTCACGAGTAGCGGCGACGCTTGGAATTCTTATTTGGTAGGAATCCGGTTCGAGTCTCAGCTGAGACTGCGATTTTCATCGGTCTCTTCAGGTGAGTGCCGGGTTATTAACCGCTGCCCCTTTCTATTCGCCGTTTATTACCATTTTTACATTTTAAGGCTGCTAAAATTACCGCCATCTGTGAGCCGATTGTCTAGATAATGTGGGACCCTCAGCGTCTCACAACCCTATGGGCCTTCACGGCCTGGTACAGGGATAGCTTTATTTTTGTTTGACATTAATAGCCGAGAATGTGTCAACTCACAGAAGATTCAACAGCGCTTCTGGCGCCAACCTGGGCCAGCTGAATCAAATTCACAGCTTACAACCCCTTCAGAATCACTTTAATATTATCCTTGCATCACCCGTTATCGTGTCACATGGTCCTTTCCAAGAGAAATAGGCAGATTTGACTATCTGCAGGGGCGCCAAACCTCAGATCCTCATGAGTCTCCTCCAGCACGCTAGAAGCCCTTCTTATGCAATTTTATTGCTCTCTCTTTGGTCGGTCTTGTCACGAAATGAGATAATTCAAGTTCCTTATGCGATTAAATGAAGAACATTAACAGCCAAGTACGGGCGGCAACTTCTCCTACTCCAGTGTTATGCCTACTGGTAGCATGTAGGAGCACGTGCTACTTGTCTTGAAATGTGTTTCTCGTGGACTCCCAGCCCGCAGTTGCTTATTTCGGAAAACAAGATATTAAATGCTTCGAACAGTAGATAGGGACCGGCGAAACTCATGTTTGTAATTCACATATTCACACATCAGTACTCAATGAATAGACACGATACACTGAAACAAAAGACTGCTCGCTCGATACTGACCTCCTACATAACTTCCTTGCACGCAATATGTTGACGGTCGACAAGTCGTTGCTATGGTAACCGGCTTATCTGTTTCTTATATCTGTTTCTTCATGACTTATTTAGCGAAGCTGCCAGCAGTTCGGACTATAGAGCGTTAAATCGTGGAATGATTAGTGGGAAAGAAATAGGAAACCGTGTTTAAGGAAGTGGTCTTGGAGGGGGGGGCAAGTGAAACCATGGTAGATCTCAGATACAGAATAGTCAGTCCCTGGCGCGAGATTTGAACCCAGACTCCCCGAGTACTATGGAGAAATGTTCCCCCCTATACCGTGACGTTTTGTTCATAATGAGATAAACGTTGTCTCTGTGCCTAAGCACCAAGCAATGAAAATATATGCGGAGCAGAGGCACAGCTCCATGCATTCTTAATTTCGACAGTAGACATAAGTGACCGATTAGCTTCACGCCCTGGCCGCTTTATCCCTGGTGAAACAGCTTCCAGTACCCATTCGATAAGAGAATCGGTGCGCACCAGAGCCAGTCTGGATGCTGTGAAGAGAAAAAACATTGCTCCTGTCGAGAACCTAATTCCGGGCCCTCAGTCATTCAGCCCATACCCTAGTCACTATACCGCATGAGCTATGCCGGTAACATTTCCCCATAGGACAGGAATACTTATGTGTGCGTGGAGGTAATCCTCCACGCAGTCTAGGCAAGTACATTAAAATAAGCATGATACATGTGAATCTGGCCACACCTGTGTGACACCCAGTGACAAGTCCTTCATACTGAAAAAACATTTCCATTTGTGACACGCGACTCGGATTAAAGATTCAAGAGGCGAGATGTTTCGATTCAAAATGTTTAGAAAAATATTAAAGAAACAGGCAAATTAATATTTCAGAGCGCGCTCGGTACAGTCGCTGCTAGTGAAAGTGGTATTATGCTTACTGATTTATTTTGTTAGCGTAGCATTATGCTGTTGACAACCCATTCGCCCAACCACCGATTTACTCACATACTTGCTCACTGAACCATCATTCGCCCACTCACCCAACCACCGATCTACGATCTACTCACACACTTGCTCACTGAACCATCATTCGCCCAACCACCGATTTACTCACATACTTGCTCAATGAACCATCATTCGCCCACTCATCCAACCACCGATTTACTCACTTACTTGCTCACTGAACCATCATTCGCCCACCCGCCCAACCACTGATCTACCCACACACATGGGCCGCGCCATAGCTCAAGCGGTTAGTCGCTGACTTCCCACAAACATGTTCACTGAACCACCTTTCGTCCACTCGCCCACACACCCAATCACTGATCTCCCCATACACTTGCTCACTCAATCATCTTTCGCCCACTCGACCCATCATTGACATACCCACATTTTTTTTATTGCTAGTGGGGTGGGACTAAGTCCCCTGTACTGCGGCCACTTCTGGCCTATTGTACCAGCCCCAGATGATAGGTGAGGGTGACTGTGGAGCAATTGGTGCAATGAAGATTGGCAGGGGAAACCGAAGTACTCGGAGAAAACCTGCCGCAGCGCCACTTTATCCACCAGAAATCCAACTTGACCAGACCCGGGATCGAACCCAGGCCGCCGCGGTGGGAAGCCATCGACTAACCGTTTGAGCTATGGCGCGGCCCAACATACCCACATACTCGTTCACTGAAGCATCATTCGCCCACTCATCAAACCATTGCTTTGGCTCCTGGCATTCACAGTTACACACGGAGTGAAGCACTAACCCGAGCAAGCCACAGCGGAACAGACTATACGCAAGGACAACGTCTTTCATTTTTCTGTCGTGTTCTTACAAAGCAGATGTAGTGGGATCCTCTTAGCAAATTAATGCGGGGGTCCGCCCGTCCTTTTAAGGCTGTTACTTAGCGCTGCTGCCCGCAATTTGTTCACATTATGCTGATTAGCACAACAAACTTCTTCTGTTTTTAAAACAAACGAAGATGAAAAATCATTATAAATTTAAGACGCATCGGATAAAGGGGTTTTAATATTTAGAAAGAAGGGGCTCTATTTCTTTCGGCCGGAACAAACTCGAGGATCCTCTCAGTCGGGTTTCGAACCGGGGCGCTTGATAACCAATCAGCATAACACCAAGCTTTGACGCAAAATGTGAGAAGCCCCGTTCACAGAATTATGTAAACCATTTTAAGGGCTTTCCCCCATCTCTTCTTTGCTACACTTCGCTCACTGACAAATTTGATATGCGGATGTCAAATTCTGTTGAGTCAACGAGTATAAAATATAAGAAAACACAAGAAGTGACGTTGATCCTGTTTCGCGTACAGCTAGTTCCGAAAACATCTGTCTTCTCTTGTTTCAGTGGCGGATTTAGACCGGTACTGGAAGCAAGTGGCGCTCCTCGCGGCACACCACCCATTTTCTTCCCGCCGCATCTGACGTCACAGTTCACACCACCGCTGTTCCCCGGACTTAAAGGTGAGCACAGACACAGAATGGCCACGTTTCTGCTGACGCACTAACAAGCCTATACACAATGCTTATACCCAAGTTAATCCTGAACAGTTCAGTCATTGTAACATGTTTTAATGGTTAAAATAACTAGTTAGGAAATACAGTAAACCGTCGCTAATCCGGATTAACTTGGGGGGGGGGAAGAGGTCACCCAGATTATGAAACAAAAATTTACTCTAGAAGAACAGAAATAAATGGAAAGTTCAATGTCATAAGTAATGAAATAAAAATGAATAAAAATATCACTGTAGAGCATTTATGTAAAAACTATAAAAAAACAATACATTTATTAATCGATAGAAGACTCAGAAATTGTACTTGATTTTGAACGTAATAATGCAGGTTTGAAGAAACTGTCAAGTTATGTCTGAACAGACAAGTGTCTCATCTGCCTTCCTAATTGTCACGTGTCTTTCAAAGTGTGTACTCAACTGTGAATAGCATTTTTCATGTAAGATTTGAGGTTTTCACGGCGGTGACTATGAAGAAAGCAGTGTTCTGGGATGTGGCACCGTGTAGATGTGGTGTTAACCGACGTTTCGGAGGAACATATCGCCTCCATCTTCAGGGTAGAAGGAAAAATAAGAAAATCCGCAAGCGAAGAGACCGTGAGAACCGGTATAAGCAGACTGGTGTCCGTTTATTTCCAACACCAGTCTGCTTGTACCGGTTCTCACCGTCTCTTCGCTTACGGATTTTCTTATTTTTCCTTCTACCCTGAAGATGAAGGCGATATATTCCTCCGAAACGTCGGTTAACACCACATCTACACGGAGCCACATCCCAGAAGACTGCTTTCTTCATCAGCATTTTTCATATTTCGATCCAGATTAACTGTATCCGGATTAGCGAGGGTTTACTGCATATCTCGCAAACAAGGGCAAGACTTGCGGAAACAGTGCACAGGTCACAAAGTAGTTGTTCCATTTCTTCTCTACAACTTGTGCTCCATATATTTTTCGCTTCGATAAATACTTAGCGATTGACATGCGAAATGCATGAAGACTTGCCTGTGCGCCTTCAGCATACCGTCCGCTATTGCTATCCGATTTCAACTTGAATTGGAATTTGCTGATTTTATAAAAATATAAAATAAATATAAAATATATAAATATCAAATTTCGTGGAACTGTATTAGAGTTTCTCGAGTTGTTACACACACACACACACGCACACACACATACACACACACATGACGAAGTTAACGGACATGTCCTGGCAGCTTATCGTTCGGCACCTGAGGAAGACGTGACTCTAAGCTAAGTCGCGCCGGAAAGCAGATACATGCCTAGATGCGTCATGAATCGATCCAACCACTCTACACATACCGTAAACCAGAGACCTGTAATATGTCCATCTGCTGGCCTACACGCAGATTATAGACTGGCATCACGGTGTTCTGGATTACGAGGCACTGAAGTCACCGAATAGATTTTCGTAGCGGTAAGGCTCTATGTTTGTATTTCGGACGTGTTCGCTTCGAATCTCGGCCGAGACACCGATTATCCCGAGTGAGATTTTTCGTGGTTTTATTCAGATCCTGCAGGAAAATGCTGGGTAATTCCTCGATTACGACACGGCCGTCTCCTTTCAAATGCTTTCAATTCATTATTCACGGATCATCCTACCATTCGACGCTGAATATATCGCTTGAGATTGTCATAACCTAAACCATAAGCTACCCACACAATGTAGCCCATTAGGCGATTCCCCAGAAACGTCGGTACCCACGTGCCACACCACATGGTGCTGTAACCCAAATCAAAATCCACCACACAGATAAGGATGTTGGTAGCAAGAACCGTCGCGTTGCTTTAAATGTAGAACACACGGACGACTGTCTCGCATCCTAACGAGGACCTCTCTACAGTTGTGTATCAGGATAAGAGTGGCATATGTTACATTACACGCCGTGCTGTACTGGACGTATAGTACGAGACGGTGTTATCTTCCACTTGTTCATGTCACCAGATGGGGGAATATTGTACTAACTTCTCATAACAGATGAGTGTGGGGCACATTGCGGGATGGTAACTGGCAGGGGGACAACCCAAGTGCTAGGAAAGAAACCTGTGTCCAGCTTCTGCCTGGGACCGAATCCAGACCTCCGTGGTAAGAAGCCGGTGACGCCGGTGACTGACAGCCTGAGCGATGATACGGCCTTACGAGACACTAACTTTCTTGCCTGATTTCGTGATCGAAAGAGCTGGTGTACTGCATCTTGCAGGAGAAGGCGCAGGTGTTTCCGTAAATCCGTCTTAAAACTAATAATACTAAGCCGCGCGCTTACAAATTGGTTACAGGGGAATAACAAATTTAACCGTTTCATCACGCCAAGAGCCTCCCTCCTCCGCGTAACAAAACTTTGTCGTACGAAATGAGTCGTTCTCACCCCTCGTAAAAATAAACCAGCTATGGCCGCACATTAAAGTTAACTCTACGGGAATTAGCGACGACCACAAACACTGACTGTACGTATGGCGCTCCTGCACGCAATGTGTCCTCAGGCTCAGTAGCAATAGGCGCGTGTCACAACCGCAGAGAAACCTGATGTACTTTGTCTTGCGTTTCCAAGATTGACGTCGAACCCAGGACTCTACTTTAACAGGGTGTCTATATGCTCCACAGAGATCTGAACACGGACACCTCTCGAATCGAACCGAGGGCCTATACTCGCTCGCTTTGATACAGGTTCAGGCCTACTATTAGAATGTCTGGCAGCCTCTCAAGACGACCGACGTCCGAGAGGCTGCCGAGATGTGTCGCGAGATACTCCGAAGAGACGGTAAGGCTCCTTCTTGTCCTCAGCGTTTCCTGGGCTGTGCTCGTGCTGCCCCATCAAGCCCATGACCACGCTGGGCGGTTCCCTGCTGGACCAGTCCACTTCGCAGTCCAATGCGGACCAGCGGTCCTCCAGTGTGGCTGAGCTACGCAGGAAGGCCCAGGAGCACTCGGCGGCACTTCTGCAGAGTTTGCAACACGTGGCCAGCTTTCAGCACTTCCCGGTGGGACTGGGCCTCAACCTACCGCCTCTCTCCACACTACAGGCTCTCGCGAGGAAAACCGACGCTGCTGCCGCTGCGGCCGCTGTAGCCCTCACGTCCCCAGGGGCCGGCGGCACCTCGCCCTCCAGGGACGCGCAGCAGACGTAGAAGCATTTGCCCAAAAACATGTAGCATAAAGTCGGTATGTGCCTGCCAACATGAGTGTCTCTAGCCTGTTGGCAGCTAGTTGCATGTCTCCTTAGATTTAGACGACCTGCATGTCACCAGTTGTTGTAAAGTGTTGTTACTCTTGTCTGTCATGTTACACATAGGCACGGCCAATAAATCGATCACTCAACTGGCTGCTGTTGTTACTGTTCCCTGCTCCTCACACTGGACGGCCGGACCATGACGCTGGCAGCGTGAAGTGTTCCCGCGACAGAACTCGTCCTTCCGTAGCCAAACATGCCACAACATTAGCCTCTGGGCCTCTGCAGCAAGGTACTGAGGCCCCACGCATTCTGAACATGGGCAGTACATGCTCTGGTCACGTTACCAGGCGCATCTTGGAGATTGCGGGGCGAGGCATCAGCACAGCACGTTCGGTAGCTTTTGTTTCACTCACGGGAACACTGTACTGGGCACAAATCGTGTTCTCTAAGCTGGTGATTCCCAGCGCATGGAAAGCAACTTCCCTGTTTAAAGTGTATAGGAAGCTTCAGGAGTGTTGTGACCCAACAGACTTGGGAAGCGAACACGTGGATAAACATAGTAAAATGCCCATTTCAACATTCTGTAGACCCATATCGCATTTTGTGTCAAAGAGTCCAGGGAACTTAGTTTAAGATGATAAGTTAAAACCATTAGTTTCCGAAACTAACAATGGTTTTCAGTGACATGACCCGGAAACCAAACACAGTTCACGTGCGTAATGCCACATTTCTGTAAGATCTGCAACGGCATCAGTTATGTTCACACAAATTGTCCGAAACACACGTTAAACCTCTATTTTATACTTTGGAGAGCTAGTTAAAGACGCCACCGGTCACACTGGCCGTGGTCGCTCGTGGTTTCGGATCCCACTTGAGGCATGGATGTCAGTGTGCGTTTATTCTGTGTTTGTGCTGTTCTGGGCGCGAGTAGCAGCCTTGCGATAGGCTGATACCCCGTCCAAGGAGTCCTACCGACTATGTTAAAGATCAAGAAATTGAAAAAGCGGCTAAGGTGCAAAAAAGGGCTGTACAACCACAGACAGTTAACGACACTATCGGTATCCAAACTATACAGATGCGAATGGTAGATAAATTTGGAACGATTTGGTAGAAAACGATTGTGACATAATCGCGATACTATCCCAGAATTTGCCTGCAGGGACTGAGGAAAACCACTAAAACCCTCAGTCATGATGGCCAGCGTCCCAGCACAGATTTACACTGAGCACCATTCGGGTACAAATCTAGAGCGCCACAGTTATACCAGCCTTTGAACCACTTAAAGCACTGCTGACAACAGGTTACATGCGTTTCTCGCATGATTTTCACAAAACCATCATTTAGCGATTTATCTATCAGAGGAGGCGTAGCGAGTTTTCTGACAGATAGGAGGTGGACTTGTGTATAGTAGTTAGACGAACTTCACGCTTCAAAACGTTGCCGTGTAAAGGTCTGTCGTCCGTTTGAAAAGCGTCCGAGTGCTAGGGGAGGGCGATTCAACTGCATCTGCAAAGTCCGGCGATGGGCAAGAAACAAACTTGTGTCACGGTGTCTGCTTCGCTCTGATCCGCTCCGTATAAACTCGCTGCGCTTATGTGATTTCGGGATTAGTTTCTTTCCTCGTTAACATCTCCACTCTCGATTGTTTTTATTTTTTCCACATTTCCGCACACGTGATTTCTGGGCCAGTTTTTGATTAATTTTGTGCTATAACGAGGGGAAGTCCCGAGGGAGGAGCCCTCGAGCAGGATCGATGACACAACGAGGGCTATGATTGGTCGAGTAACGCGTGGGAGGCTGTGGTGCGGCGCGATAAGCCAATGGAACGGCTGTTTACACAGCGAGAATGCCACTTGCTAAGAGGCTCATGGAAGTAACGTCCAGATATGGTCCAGTTATACAAAGCGCTCTACATTCCCACAATAGGATTATAGAACTGTATTGCAGGGGTAATCCCAGAAAGTTTCTCTATTAAATTAAAATCAGCCTCTACCAAAACCAACCTGAGATTTTATACAACAAACAAAAGTAGGATACCAGTTCTTCGCCCGGGACACATTTCGTTTCCTGGTCAGTATCACTACCTACTGTAGCTAAAACGTGAAAAGAAGTATAATACTCAAATTAAGAAACTGGAGTTTACTAATGTACTTAGGCGACAGAGCCTGAACGAGAATTCAAATCGCATTAAAAGAACAAACCCATACAGAAATACTTGCACATCGATGTAACAGCCGAGGTTAAGCTCATAGAGTGAATTTCATATATACAATACTGCATGATGCGCTAAACTTCTGGATGCAACTTTTATGAAAGTATACACAAATACAAAAAGTGAAATAAACTGTACTCGAACCCAGGATATAGGGGAAGAGTTAAAAAGTGATCCCACCTTTTAACGAGCTCTTAAGGTTTAACCTCCTTGCGGCATCATATTGAGAGGTACCAGTCAGCCAGCAAGCATTCACAAACCGCAGCGAGGTTAAAAAATTTCGTAGTTCGTTTAACGACATTTCTTCAACTGCATATATTATACAGCATCGAGTGGAATGATAGTGTATTGATAATAAAACGCCAGTTGCCTATCTCAATGTACTATCCACAAATCTGCAGAGACTGAGGAAAACAACGACAGGTGATACTGCAGGAAGTTCGGGGGGACACGATCCCGCTAGACTTCATCACTGGACCATTGGCCCAGTGCTCTTTCAAGGGCCAAATGTTCCAAATAAGAGCTGTAATCTATATGCGGCAAACCTGCCCAGTTTCGTTGTGCGACACTCGTCTCCCCAGGAAATCAGGTGCGCATTCCATGGTTACTTCTAACAATTTTCCATTGACGGCTCCACTCTGAAATCTGTGTGTAGAACTGTACAATGTAACTCTGGAACATACAAGCTTTCTGAACCACAGCGCGAATTTGGAGTGTCGTTCCACGAATCTGCAGAGATTTGCCCTGTGCTGACATGTATTGAATTTGGTGAGCCCTTCCCAAGGAAAACTAATATAAATCTGACCTCATCTTCATGTAAAATACGGATAAAATTGAAATCTGCACGCAACTTTTTAATTTTGACCACCAATGTCAGATATTTTTAGGTCCTTACTTACTTACTTACTTACTCATGGAGCCGAACCCTTCTGGAGGAGCCGCCAATTCTGCAGCTACTCAAGAATTTCCCAGAATTTTATGGAACCCGAAGGTTCATTAACGTGTTCACAAGAGCCCTCCACTGGTCCATATCCTGAGCCAGATCAATCCCATCCTATGTCTCTAAGATCTATTTTAATATTGTCCACCCACCTACGCCTTGGTTTTCCCAGTGGTCTCTTTCCTTCTGGCTTTCCCACCAATATACTATACGCATTCCTCGTCTCCCCCATTCGTGGTACATGCCCTGCCCACCTCATCCTCCTTGACTTGACCATTCTAATTATACTTGGAGAAGAGTACAAGTTATGAAGAAAAATGAAACACACTGATGAGCCGACATGATCTCTCTATTATGCGTCCACTTCATGCAAATTGTCTTGGAGGGAAATAATTACAGAGACATCACCATTTTCTAGCAAACCTTCTGGAGCTGCAGAACATAGTATTGCCGTGGTACTGAGTTTCTGCGCTGACGGTACATCAGCACGGCGTGGTACAAATTAACCAAATGGGTTTTCGAAGAGCTTTTACTTAACAGCGTTGAATAATGAGTTTGGTTTTAAGTTTTGGGACGCGGTGACGAGCAAAACGTTAAGAGGCGCTCGTTGTGGCGTCAAATTAATTATCCTTCACGCGAGCTGTCATGCATCAACTGCACACGTTGTTTGTCGACATGATGGTTGTGCGCGATGTGGAGCTAACGAGTTAAAACAGCGTAAGTGAACATTTCAGGATGCTGTATTACTAGGAAATTCCTGATTGGCTCAGGATCGTGTCCAGTGGCGGGCTTTGGTATCAGCTGTGTTGAACAGTCGGGTTGTGGCACCAGAAATTTAGTTAATTGTTAACGTGGATCTTACGGAAATGGGCTGTGAGGATGTGAGGTGGATACAGCATGCTACTTCATTAAACATCAAATAGACAGAAAAATATCTGGCGCAGCGCAATGCTCTCCAAGCTAAGACAGTGAGACGAAAAACTGCGTTGCTTAGCAGACAGCCCAGTAGGAATGGAGGAACCTGTTTGCAGTATGTCAGTGTTTTTTTTTAAAAATGCCTCAAACAAGCACTTGAGATAAAGTACATTTATATATATATATATATATATCCCTGTGATTAAGCACTGTTTTACAAAGATGTGTGGAGGCGGCCGTATGGGTGGTGATGCTCTTATCAGGAAACGAACCCCGGCCGGCCTCTGCCTGCCTTCTATCAGCAAAGCAAAGTCGGGACGGGCGCGCTTCCATGCATGAGGGAGGTATGTGAGGTATAATAAATGAGTAAACACGGCCGCCGCACCCCTCCGTACAGTTCCACAAAGTTACCCCCTCCCCCATAAATTATCGTTATGCTATACATTCGTAAAATATCACTTTATATATGTTGGGGACTAGCTGTGCCCACAAACGCGCATTACGGCGAAGTTGGTAATTAGATTCCACTCCCCACTCCGAGCGAACTGCACTTCATTTGTATACGTAACTCACAAATGATGGTAACCATTATATCGTTACTCCAATTTTCAAATTGTATGAAAAAATAACGCGTCGGAGTCCTAATGACGTAACAAACGCGGTGTGTGTCTGTGTACGTAATGGGCAGAGTCGAAATGACGCATACATAACCGTGTTGCTTCCGCACAGGGTGTTCCGTGCCTCAACAGTTCCTACTTACCGGTCCGTCAGATGTGTGAACTGGAGCTGGATGTACTGGTCCGTCACACACGTGAACTGGAGCTGGATGTACTGGTCCGTCACACACGTGAACTGGAGCTGGATGTACTAGTCCGACACACACGTGAACTGGAGCTTGATGTACTGGTCCGTCACACACGTGAACTGGAGCTGGATGTACTGGTCCGTCACACATGAACTGGAGCTTGATGTATTGGTCCGTCACACATGAACTGGAGCTGGATATACTGGTCCGTCACACGTGAACTGGAGCTTGATGTACTGGTCCGTCACATACGTGAAATAGAGCTGGATGTACTGGTCCGTCACGTGTGTGATCTGTGGTCCGTCGCGTACGTGAGCTGGATGTAACGGCCCGTTACTCCTTGCCGATCATCAGGTTGAGTTGGTCAGGCCGAAGCACACACCTGTGAAGAGGAAGACTTCTTCGTCAGAACTGAAGCGACTCTCCTTGCATCCATGCCCTCCGCCTATGGGCTTGGACATAGCACAAGTACAGGTCGATTTCATCTGTCTGTGTTTCAATTCAGAAACACAATGAGCTCTCCGGTCCCCAGGCTCAGATGGTAAGAAGCCGGCTTCTTACCTTGGATGCCTGAGTTAAATCACGGAGGAAAGCATTTGTGATTTGTGGCCGATAGGTAGTACGGATCAAGATCTTCTTAGATGACTTCATTCCAGTAATTAAGTACACTGTTCTACCATCAGCCGTGTAGTTACAACATTCCAGGCCAACCGTCTCGGTGTTCGGGCGGGGCTTCATCCCAGACTCTCCTGTTGATTAGATTTAAACCCTCCCCTGAATCTGTTCCAACTTGTTCACAGCTTCAGAATCTATGCATCTAAGATCTGTTTTAATATTGTCCTCCAATCTACGTTTTATTTTTGTGGAAGGTTTCTTCATACTTTCAAAACATAAGAGGTAACGCGCACAAAATAAAGTACCTAAAACTTCAATTCAGACCTTACCTTCACGGGGAACACCCCTATATTGCAAACGAGGCCCTGACGATAGAGTCATGGCAATATAACCTTCGTAATTTGGAAAAGTAATTTTTAAAAGTTAAGTTAGGTTCAGTTATGTTTTTCAAAATCTTGAAACCGATTTCTTGTTTGACGAGGAGTAGCTGACGTCAATCAATGCAATCGAATTTACTGTAAACCCAAAGTTTACGTGCCTTCATTTCCTCCATGCATGCTGCATGCTTATTTTATCGCAGTACTGTGTACTTCTCTCCACTGCCGAGATTGAGACAGGTAAATCTGTTAGAAAAACGTTATTCTGAAACAAGATGTATGGCGGCTGATAAACTCATTAAGCGAAGTGAAATTCCATTGGGGGCTCATGCATAGTGCAGGACTGCACTGAAAGAGAATGCCAGATGAAGTCACGCAGTCTGCCCCGACTTCACAGAAAACAGGAAATCATATTTACGGTCGCCATGGGAACGTAATGTTGTCAACAATGAGCGACAGAGGGCTTCACGAAGTTTGCAGTAAAAAGATTTACATTGCTAGCGGAAATCACAGACGTTCTGTCAGTAAGGCTTTAATTACAGTTCAATAAACGAGTAACGCGCACTATGTTGCGGACAGTTGTGGAACTACTGCCGATATCCACGTACAGTCTGATGAAGCTAATTCTGGCGCAGTCACTTCCGTGTTTGTTCATATTCCGCGGATTGCAGAACCAATTCAGAAAACAAACGGTTCGACTGATAGTTTACTACTGCAGCTGGATTCAGGCGTCTTGGAACGGCCTCCATGCTGCGTACATGCGTTAGAAGTGCTGAGTGTGGGTCCGAAGGATCACAATCTGTCCACAATTAAATAGTTTCTATCCAAAGTTTCCCTTCTAGAACTAAATGTCTAGGAGCTGGGCACGGTGATGTCTAAATTCGATCCGAAGCCTACTACGCCATTTTATAATTTAAGAACCATCTGACGACATTGTGTAAGATTAGAGGTTTCCACGGCGGTGACTATGAAGAATGCCGTCTTCTGGGATGTGGGGCCGTATTTCGGAGTAACGTCGGTTCACACAAGATCTACACGGCGTCACATCCCAGAAGACGGCACTCTCCATCTAACGACAATGTTTCTAACATTTTAGTATATAAAACCTTACACTGCAATGAAAGGCGCTACTTTCGCGCCCACCTCATAAGTTTGCAAGGTACTGACGTAAAAAGTTAGAGACGATATTCACAGAGTTTCATGAAAATCAGTTACTGTGATATTTGCGCTAACTGCGTTTGTCTGGCAAGCTACACACGTCACGTCTCAACACAGTGAACTACAAGTGAACCATCATAACAAATTTGATAGAATTCGCCCATACTTCATGCGGTTGGAGGTAACCTCAGCTGCCTGCTGAACACTCTACCATCAATAATACCAACATGGCGGTCGTGCGAACTCAAAACCGACAGATATTACCCACACTTACTGCAGAATTGCGTAACTTCTTGTATTATATAACCAAATATTCCCGTCAATTCCGTGTTCTCAGACACCCTTAATCTGCCTCCCTCCCTTAATGTGACTGACAAAGTTTCACATCCATACATAACAACTGATCTGTAGTTCTGCATATGTTAATTTTACCTCTTGAGGTAGGCGATGCGAAGACAAAAGATTCTGAACTGAATAGCAGCAAGCATTCTCCGAATTTGATCTGCTCTTAATTTGTAATATTTGAGGCTCTTACGGGGGTGGTTATTAAGTCTATCTTATGGGATATAATGCCATCTTTTGCGATGAAAGTCAACCGACGTTTCGGAAGAACATCGCTTCTATCTTCAGGATTGAAGAGTAACCCTAGCAAAAACACAGATTCATGGTGGTTTTTTCTTGGCTCACTCTTCGACACTTAAGGTAGAGGAGATATATTCCTCCGAAACGTCGGTTTACTTTCATGGGACTACATGACCTTTATAGTGCAAGGTATAACTCTACTTTTGTTCTTAATTTCTTCATAAATGCGATCTTGATTTGTTATTGTCTCTCCAAAATATCAGAACATTTCCATATTTTCAAGTTTTATTAGCTGATAATTATATTTCCAAAGGAAATAAATATAACACGCCCTATAATATTGTACATAAGTAGTAATTAAAGAACCTTAAAATGTGAGGGAGGGAGAGAGAGAGAGAGAGAGGGCATGTCCTTCCGTCTGCGACAAGGTATTAGATCCTAGACTGAAGGGCAGATTTTTTCAGTACTCGAGTTTTCAGTTAGACTGCACTACAACAGAGCCTATTTCACATTTTCCATGTACACAAGCCGTCAAGCAGGTGTTTGTGTTTTTGTGAAGTTCGCCAGGAGCATAACGATAGTTGGTTTTGATTCTTAACTACGTTCTTCCCTCAACTTTCAGGTTTCTACAAATAAAACGAGAGGGCAAAAGTCTTTAATAGGTTGACAGGATCCACTCTGCACTCAGGCTCCACATCGCTTCCAAGCCTGCGGTACATTCAAATACAGTGTAACTTACTACCTCAATTTGTACCTCACAGGAAACACAATGAGTTTCCATTACAAAGATCAACAGGTTAATATTGTTTAGGGAAATTATCGCTGTTTATTGTGAGAATCACGCGGAACACGCATGGGAAGAACGAAGAGTTTCCAATGCTAAAGCAGGCAGTACGTATAATTACCACTGAGCTTTAAACAGCATTTTGTTACATGCAACATAAACTACGATGTGTGGTAATCTTTCAGCGACCACTGGTCAACATACTGACGTATGAACTACAAGCAAATTTTCTTGATGATGGCTGTGACACGTTGGTTGAGACTGTTATTTTATTGGAAGCATTAAATTTCAGAAATTGATTCTATTTCCATCTTCAAGAGAACAGGACACAAAATAAATTCTACCCTATCAAAACAAAAGTCTTATCCTTGTCTATCATCTCGTATGATTGTTGTGCGCGCAAGCAGTGTGACACCAAGTCCGACCTATAAATCAATTCATCGAAGTCCTCCCTCTCGAAGTTGTGTTGTACCCAAAAAAATACGAGAAACTGACAGTTTAGAAGTTTGCGGCTATTTTTCATATTGTGGCATGTTTACTCAGAGCAAAAACCGCGAAACTAGAAGAAACAGCTGTTGTTAGGGAACGGCTCTGCAAACAGGTCTGTTGCTAGATAACAACTTCGTAAGCACGCAACAATACCAGAACCATCACTAAGCAACGTGCCCATGCAACAATGGAGGAAATGTTGGAATCAGTGTATTCTGCGCAGTCCGTGCAGGAGGCGACGAAAGTGGAACGCAGTGTCTGGGGGTATAACTGGGTAACCCTGTTCCTGGGGAATATAAATACGGCGACCGGGCAGTAAATTAAGGCCATGAGTCCCACGGGACTCGGGGATCCAAAAATTCCTGCGCTGGCAAGGGCTAGCAGCAATTATAAACGACAGATCCGTCCCCTCGTCAGAGAGAGCGCCCCACATCAGCACACCCGCAGCTATCTGACAGTAACAAGAATCTTGTGCTGGGCCCCAGATGGGGCTTGACACCAAGACAGACTGACCGACTAACCGTCGCTCGTAACATAACTTTGACTTTTACATTAGTCAGTCAGAGACGAGAGTCTGCAGACAGACATTTGAGAGTATCAGCTGTGAGCTGAGGCCGGGGACAGCTCCGGAACCCAGAGACAGAGTAACGTCCACCACTGAAGCCGCTACTCAACAACGGCTAGTGAAGACCGTGACTGGGAACATTAGTCATATGTGTGATTTGTAAAGTGTAGTCACGGGTGACTATAGAAATCATTATACCACACAGACTAGTGTTCTTAGTCACGGTCTTCACTGCGCTGCCTGGTTGCGGCTTCCAACGGCGGATGTTCCTCTTCCTCTGCGTTCCAGAACTGTCCCCAACCTCAGCTGCTGCAACTCTCAACTGCCTCCCTGCAGAATTCAGAGTACTGAGTTACTTTATGATTGGCGGTTTACCGCCAATCAGTTCGGCTTGGCGCCAAGCCCCTTTGAGGCACACGAACAGAGATCTTTTCTTGCAACTGAACCCTTGCGGTCATAGTCCTTACGTGAGTTCTCTCTGACGAGAGGATGGGTTTCTCTTACAAACAGTCTTGGCCTTTTTCAAGTGTACGTATCGCACATGTAGCATATTATTGAAGATTCTTCCTTTTGCATTATATACAAATCCCATGTCAATCCAGGCTTTGGAAAGCAGATCATGCCTGTCTTACTTGTGCTACAACGGCAGCTTAGTCACATGACCACTGACTGATAGCTGGTCCCCGTTATATAAAGCCTTGGCAAGGAACGCGCCGAAAACACCGCTTCTAACAGTTCCTGCACTGTTGCATAGGGACGTTGCTTAGCGATGGTTCGGGTATTGTTGCATGCATATGAAGCTGTTGCCTAGCAACGGGCGTTTGCAAAGCCGTTCCCTAGCAGCGACTGTCTCTTCTGGTTTTAAAGTTCTTGCTTTGAGCAAACATGCCACAATAATACGATTTGAGGTTCTCACAGTGGTCTCCTGGTCTACGACATCGCGCATGCAGGTAGGTAGAAACAAATATATATTCTCACAAGAGGAAAAATGTAGGTATCCACCTACCAGGTTACATGGTCTCACAATATATGTAAGTTTGCATATATCAGTGGTCTTGACGCTCAGTTACTGAATACCCAAACATATCACTGAGGCACTGGTTACAAAAGACAGTCCTATAGTGCAATTAAAATTGTTTCCCCTTGCAGTTAATTAAATGTCCGCCGTATCAGCGTCATTTCATACTAAATTCAACATTTTAATGAGGCCTATATTTTAGCTTCTGCACAATAAGTTGTTTCTATTAAAATCAAAGAAACTTTCTGAAACTTGAGTTCACATTGCGGTGAATATTACGTGGAGGAACCAGGTTTGTTACAAAATATTGGTGGGAATCTACCACATTAAACGGCGTCACATCCCATCAGACCACTGTCTCTTTATGAATGTTTCGCGTAATGAGCGGATTACACTGGGCTGATACATACAAAAGACAAATTGTAAGATATCTGTACCACTGACCACATTGAAATTGCTTCTGTAGTTTCAGAGACGTAATGCAGACACGCACTACCTCCCCATTACGCATTCATTTCCACCACTTACCTCAGACAACGTGACAAAAGACATCAGCGACCACTTTCCTTTGTGGGGAGCATCTCTATGGAGACAGCTGGACAGTAGTCACTCATGGCAGCTGGTGAATATATTGTGAGGATGTGAAATGGATTGAGCTGGCTCAGGACGGTGACTAGCGGCAGGATTTCGTGAAGGCAGTGATGAATTCTTGGGTTCTGCAAAAGGAGGAGTTTTCTTGATCAGGTGACGAATTAACAGCTTTGGAAAGAAAATGGTAAATCAGGAAGCCACTTTCTCTTATCTTTGCTTCCTATCCTCAGAGAGATATCAGTTTCACAGAAAGGCATCAAAGGGGAGACTTACACGCAGAAATGAGGATAATATTAAAATGGACTTATCAGAATGGATATGAAGATGTAAACTGGATTGAAGTGACTCAAAATAGAATTTCACACATGGCATTAGCATTAGGGGCGCTGAATAACTTCAATAAGAGGAAAGCTGCATAGTTGGCAGCACTGCCGGGTGAGGTGTACAAGTTGTCTGGGCACATCAACCAGAAGCATGTCGCTGCAAGATTTGTATGGGTTATAAGACGGTTTAATAATAGGATACTGAAGCTTTCATGAAGGCCGAAACAGATCAAAATCTTCCCAGGTGACCAGCGGCGTCACTCTGGACTACATGTCCAATGTTGGACACATTCTGTATCTCCATCACCAGAGAATGATTCCTTGATTACTGAGATAAAGAAGTACTCTGAATAGCTAGGCTTCTGCTCAGAGATAACTCAGCTGGTCAACTGGGATGACACCAATATAGTGTGTCCGGATGAAAGGTATCCAAAATAAAAAATATATATTTCCGAAACTAATTTTCATACACGTATCTGGTTTATGTCATCGGAAAGGAAAACTCTGAAAGTATTTTTTTCATACCCGGCTTACGCGCATACGCCGTCATATTTTTGCCACCATATTAGGAATCATCTGGACAGAGAGATGGCTGGGATATGAATTGGCAGAGGTGGACCAATCGCTTGGCCTCCCAGGTCGCCAGATTTAACGCCAGTGGATTTCTTCTTGTGGGGTTATGTGAAGAACATTATCTATCAGGTTAAGATCAACGACCTTCAACACCTGAAAGGCCGCATAAGGGACGCTGTGGCTACGGTAACACCAAACATGCTTCAAACCTGGATATTTGTCGTGCCACAAAGGGAGCCCACATTTAAATTTATTAAGAAAGTTATATACGCAGTNCAAGCCTGGATATTTGTCGTGCCACCAAGGGAGCCCACATTTAAATCTATTAAGAAAGTTATATAAGCAGTAAAAAAAACTTTGATAGTTTCCCTTTGTAATAGTGTAACTCATTAATGTGTATAATAAATTCTTTCTGAGATATAATGTTTTATTTTGGGTACCTTTCATCCGGACACTCTGTATATAACTCGACACACAGACGTATTGCATTCTCACACAAGGGGTTATGGGGAGAGTGGTGCTGTGCGCATACACTGCTGTTCTCCTGCCTGAAGAAAACTATGAAACATCCACAGTAATTTGTCTAACAGTATACTGATTACAGCAGGTCTTGACATATGTTTTCTGTTGGGCGAAAATCCGCCATACTACACCAAAATTCTTTCAATAGAAGACAGGGAATTGAGGACTCAAGAAAACTGACAGGAATAGTACAATATTATCATTTCTGAGAGCACTGTATAAGTGCTGCAAGGAACACAACTGGAAATATTTGCTTCATGTATGGAGTATTGTCATTACATACACAGACCCACACATCACAATTGTCTCCAATAAAACACACGTCTCCCTTACAACTGAAATCCTGTTAATCTTACATCATATGTGTTGTGCATGACATCAAAGAACAAGTTTGCATGAGACATACAGCTTCACACAGACACAGAAGCCACATAATGGGCTTGATGTGCTCCTAACTCAGGCATGCAGGATGCATGAACAACAAAAGGGGTACCACATTAAGATGGCGCACAAATAGAAAATAATGACATAATGGAAACAAGTTAAAGAACTGAACAATGGTCACCAATGGTCGCGTCTGTTTGTTATCAACACTGACACAGAATGATCTGCTACAAAATCCAAAATATGTATCTAAGTGTGTTACGATCTGACAAACAATGTATGAACGGAGATTTCTACTTGTAATTTCGGACTGAAGAGAAATTGCTAGTCACCTGTTAGCCTAGATGTAATAACGCCATTTTACCTGAAATCATATATTTCTACACTAAGGCCACAGAGAGAAGTCCCATGGATGGTGGGGGTAGTGAGACTCAGGCCTCCCACACTCTGCTTACTTGTGCTTTTCCCCCTCCAGCCACAGTCTCTCATCGCTACTGAAGATTATCGCATGGCTATCACTACCAATATTCATGTGAACAGAATGGCTATAGGACTGGAGGGGAATATAGGGTAGTATGTTGGAGGGATGCCGCGCCATAGCTCAAGCGGTTAGTCGCTGGCTTCCCACCGCGGCGGCCCGGGTTCGATCCCGGGTCTGGTCAAGTGGGATTTGTGGTGGACAAAGTGGCGCTGGGGCAGGTTTTCTCCGAGTACATTGGTTTCCCCTGCCAATCTTCATTCCACCAATTGCTCCAAAATCACCCTCACCTATCATCTGCGGCTGGTACAATAGGCCAGAAGTGGCCGCAGTACATGGGACTTAGTCCCACCCCACTAACAATAAAAAAAATGTTGGAGGGAGATGAGATCAGTCCATGAGATTTATTTCCATGGCTTCAGCACAGAATTCTGGTTATTCTATTCAATTCACTCAGATCCACACTGATGACAATTAGTGAAAATGGGGGGGAGGGGGAACATGATACAACCATGCTAAATAACACAAGATTTTGGTTCCCTGCGATGTGTAAAGTCTGGTTCATGGTTACCAACATTTTAGAGAACAAACTGCCTTAGTCTTCCAGAAGTGAGGTACAGTTCCTCTTCAGTGTTCGTCACTATCTACCAGAATACATGGCGCCATATCGCGGAAGACTGCAGTTTTCACCACCACAAGGGGTTGTGTTCTGACATCACAAACTTCTCGTTCACATCCCTCCACTGTTCAGTAGGTCTTGGATCTTGACAGACCTGCGCACAGCATTGCTGAAACCTTCCTTGTAGTGAAACCAGATGTCACTCTTCACAATCTCATCTGTGCATGCTGAAACAAAACGCATTTAAATCCGAACAGGTCCGTGTAATAACACTGAAATTCGTTACGGCCTACCGTCATTGCCTGTGTATTCCATGGTAACACAACAAGATGGTCCAACGTCGGTAATGTGAAACAACCTCATAAGATAATTACGGCACACTCTTCTACCTCCATGCAGCGATGTCCTTCATATGAAGCCAACAGTCGCCCAGCTGGTCAAGAAATCCTTTGTCTTTTACGAAACCCAAAGTTTCATTACCAGTTTGTCCAAAACAGACCACCGCTTTGTACTACTGTGAGCAAAATTAACCCAAGCCATAGACTAGTTCCTCAGAAATACAACTTAACAGTATCAATGGAATTATACCAAGCTTTTTGATCACTCTAACGATATTCGGAGAAGAGCACAAATTATGAAGCTATTCATTATGCAACTGGTGTCCACCCTCCTGTTACATTCTCCCTCCTAGGTCTAAATAATCCCCTTAGTACCTCGTTTCCAGACACCCTCAGTATGTGTTCTCCCCTTAATGTGAGAGACCAGGCTTCACACCCATACAAACGTGCAAAATTATATTTCTATACGGACTATGTCACTCTCTGTTATCAGATTCTGAGTGGCATGGCCTTCACTGCTCAAGATAACCACTTTCCAATGTGACTTTTTTTCCATTGGCGCTACAGCCCCAATTTGGGCCTAGGCCTACCTCCATGAAACTCTCCGTTTCACTTCGGTTTTACTAGATCTTACACATTCCGTAGGACTCCTCGGGCGGGTGATCAGCTTGTCGCAAGGCCTCTACCTATACACAAACGCAGAAAAACACACACAAACATCCATACCCTGAGTGGGATTCGAACCCACGATCCTGGCTTCCGAGCGAGCGAAGACAGTGCATGCCTTAGACCGCTCGGCTACCGTGACCGGCAATGTGACTTCTTTATCTTAGAGAAACTACAAGTACATTCCAGCATCTCCACGCTACGCACGAGATATCTCGCCTGAAAGCAACCGACCTCCTGATCAGCATGTACTGGGTGCATGAGACCATCACAACACATGAAGTTACCTATCTGCGTCATTTCGTGGAATCATGCTGACAGAAGATGGGTCCTTTAGGTACAACATGGAAGGGGTTAATATAATATATACTCGTTGTCACAATGCACTATGCTGCAGTGTGTGAAAGGCCTCATCTTTCCTTAATGACAACAGAGTTCTGAGCAATATGAAGTCCTAGTTTATATATGGATGTCTGTCCAAGTGAACATTTCAACTGAAGAACCTGTGCATAGATGACAGAATATTAAAAGGAATTAAAGAAACAGGATAAGGGTACTAGATAGATTCATCTGGCAAGGGGTAGAGTAAAGAGAATATTTGGGACAAGAGGGATGAAATGATGGGAGGATGGAGAAAACTGCACAGCGGGAAATTTCATAAGTTGTACTCCTTACTTACTTACTCATGGAGCTGAGCCCTTCTGGATGAGCCGCCAATTCTGCAGCTACTCAAGAACATCCCAGCATTTTATGGAACCCGAAGATTCATTACCGTGTTCACAAGAGCCCTCCACTGGTCACTATCCTGAGCCAGCCAAATCCAATACATACCATCGCATCCTATCTAAGATCCATTTTAATATTGTCCACCCACCTACTCCTTGGTCTTCCTAGTGGTATCTTTCCTTCTGGCTTCCCCACCAATATCCTATATGCATTTCTCTTCTTCCTTATTCGTGCTACATGCCCTATACATCTGATTCTCCTTGACTTGATCATTCTAATTATACTTGGAGAAGAGGACAAGTTATTAAGCTCCTCATTATGCAGTTTTCTCCCAGTTATACTCCTAGCCAGATGTTATTATGGCGATCAAACCTAGGTGGGTGACATGGGAAGACCACGTAGCACTCATCCAAGACATGAGAAACATACACAGAATTTTAGGCAAAGAACCAGGAGGGAAAAATGATAGGCGTAGATGGGAAGATAATATTAAAATGAGTCTTAAATTAAATTGATGTAAGGTATGAATTACATTCACTAGTTCATGACTGGGACCAGCACCGAGTTACGATGAACATGGCAAAGAAACGCCGGGTTCCACAAAACACGGAGAGTTCCCTCACGTGTTGAGAAATCACCAGCCTCTCAAGGACACTGGAGTTAGTTATATCAGTGAAACAAATTCACATCAATGTGACATATTTAAGCAGTTTGTATGATTACGGTTAATAAACACTGGAATTAGTTCCGCAGCAGTCGGTACAACCGGTCCCATGCGGTTGCAGAAACCTATAACCGTTGATTGGTTTACTCTGAACAAAGCTAGCTTCAAGTTAAACACTGTAATTATTCTGTCTAATTAGCCGTAACAATCCCATCAGCACCCACGTGACCCGGGGCGGGCGAATCTCATTAACAAAACAAACCCCGGGACGAGCAAACAAATGGGAACGTACTTAGAGCGCGCAAAGAATTGCTCGCTCATATTAATTTTCAATTAAAATTTTATGCAAATTTTCTGCACGTCAGTGTCGGGACTTCATATCCCACGGGATCACAAGAGACTTACCTCTGTCTGCTGGAGTCTTCCCATGCTGCACCACGCGCCCGAAGAAATCTCGGCATTGCTGAAACAAGATTGGACAGCGTGTGTGTACTGCAAAACACAAGACAACTTCACGTGGCGTTCTTTAGATTTTAACAAATTTACTTGCGGAAATTTATGAAACAGAATTAACGGTTTATGATTTACATACAGGGACTTTATCGTGGAACTACATGGCCGAAAATCACATTCACCTTTTTGTAAACGTCTGCCATATCAAATCAAAACAATACGTGCATCGGTTTTGAATCAGACAGACCTGACTCCACACCAGGAGTTGCTGTACGCAATATGAGAGAGTACTGTCAATGCTTACATAAAATCAATCCCGACGTTTTGACGGATTTGCGTGTTTTCAGCACTCCTTTTTTTTAATGCTAGTGGGGTGGGACTAAGTCCCTTGTACTGCGGCCACTTTTGGCCTATTGTACCTGCCTCAGATGATAGTGGAGCAATTGGTGGAATGAAGATTGGCAGGGAAAACCGAAGTACTCGGAGAAAACCTGCCCCAGCCCCACTTTGTCCACCACAAATCCCACTTGACCAGACCCAGGATCGAACCCGGGCCGCCGTGGTGGGAAGCCAGCGACTAACCTCTTGAGCTATGGCGCAGCCTTCAGCACTCCTTACTACGAAAAACTTGTTTCTGGTCTGTCTGCACAGGTGTGAGACTCGCTAGCGCCTGAACGTCAGGAGTCCAACCATCCTAGGTCGGTCAGCATTCGGTGAATCTATATATTCCAGCTCCAAGGGCCCATCACGACACCCCCCCTCCGCCAAACAAAATGGCGATTTTCTCGAAAACGGCTCTAACAGTTCTCATTAAGTTTCGGTAATGCACAGAGACCATCTCCCTAAATAAAACTGCAAAAGCGGTGTCTTCAGGAAAATAACGGCAAGTGCACCAGCGCCCCAAACTTGACGTCCATTTTGTCCAAAGAGGCTTCGTGGGTCACATGGATTTTACTGTTGTTTGGCATTCAGCAAACAGCACTGGTCAAACGAACAGCAACCGATTGTTTCCAACGTAACGTAGTCAAGGTCAATCGTAAAAGTATAGGAGAAAGTACGTACAGTGTCTTCGCATCGATTCTTTACTTCGCAAACAAAGCCTGAACGTAGCAAACACTATAACCTCCCGAGGGCCCTGTCCCACAGGCATGCCCTGGGACAACGGGAAGCTACACACGTCACATGCTGCTTGATATCAACCTCTCGGTCCTACAAAAGTAAGCATCATGCCATTATGACATAGTCGAGGGAATGGTTCACGTATTTCTAATCTCAGGATTTGATTACTGTGAATGGTCAGCTTCACGCTCCTGGTACCCACTGGGTAAGAGGATGATTTAGTCCCAGAGCTGCCAAACAGAAGCCTCTGCCTCAGTCGTCCAGTTCCTAAGCATTCGCTTTATTGACCGGGTCATCATTCAAGACTGCCCATCAACTACGATACTAAACACACCAACCCAGCATGGGCTGCCTGAAACATTTCCAAACCTGACAGCAGACAGCTCGGGCAATGCTGGGATAATACAAAAAATTACGCCATGACGGCTTCCTTCCACATCATTACTATCATCCAATCACCCGACGCCATAGTCTCAGTTACTGACTGTGCAGTGAAATAACCAAATGAATAAAACAAACTGACAACAACATGGCGCCTCCGCGAGTTCTTAAGGTCTGAAAGCATCGCCGAATGTAGTGGTCCGAAAGTCTGTATCATGACAAACCTTTCAGGAGTATACGAAGTTTTTAAATGGCGACTACACAAAATATTTTGCTTGTGGCGAAAAGGCAAGAGGCTATGAAGACGTATGGGGGCGTGGATGCATTCTCATCCGCGGTATGAGAGGCTCGGCGGGCCCCAGAGCCCATCTGGCCACCGTCAGACCCGGTCAGATCGCTGCTCTGATTAAGGTACCCCGGCTCTTGGCTACGATAACCACGAAACATACATGCCTTGCCTACACTGCACTGCGCCAAGACGAGAGACACCGGTCGACCGGGTATCGCTTTCCTTATTTGTTTGCAGTTCATTTAAAGTTATCAGAAACTCAGTTGCCACGCGGTAGCGTAGTCGGCTGAGGCCGCTATACTACAAGCCGGGAAGGTCGCGGGTTCAATTCCCCAATGAGGTCGCTGTATTTTTCAATTGACCTAATCCTTCCAGCCGTAATATGGTCCTGGGGTTGACTCAGCCTCTAACAGAAATGAATACCAGGAATCTTCCTCGGGGGTAAAGGGCAGCCGGCGCGTAAAGCTGACAACCTCATCGCCATCTGTGACCCGATTGTCTAGAACAGGCATGTCAAACTCAACTAGTACAAAGGGCCACCTCAGCCCTATAAATAATAGTCCAGGGCCGCACTTCAGAATAGAAATATACATTAGATTTTGTTACAAGGAAATTTAATTCTATCTATTATTTAGGAATAATTTCAATATAATTACCTAAAGTGGAACACATATTTTGCCCACAAATAAAACATGTAATTTTACCTTCTATTTCACAACAGAAATAAGCGATTTCCCATTTTCCTTGTAAAACATGGCGCTCACTTTCAATAGATCTTTTTTTGCTACTTGAATTTTTGAAAGCGACATTGCCCTTTAAAAGTTACTGTACATATACAAGAAAACTCGTAGTTGATAATTTAATGTTTAATTATAACCTTTATACGTTCATCACAATGTAACATCAGCACCTGTCGCTGTGTGAAAATGAACTGAATGACAATGTACAAGAGACTACCGGACTAGTAGGAAGGTGTATCTTGTCTCAATGGTCATAAAAGTGAAAGTTTGCTAGCAGCCCATTACACAATGACTGGGGGTTGCAAGCTAGTTTTGAAGGTAGAAATCCCTTGCACTTGACTGCCAGTTGCCACCCTCCTTGCATTCTTACTACGCCTCCAAAAGGGATTCTTGGAAATACTTGGGGTGGTGAGACTGTGCGGATTTTAGTGCATTAACCTTCTCAAATACAATAGTTTGCCCTTCACGCACTTTACAAACCGTCAGTTGCACAAACCCTCCTGCAATTGTCAGAATCACTTTTCCTGCAGCCTGCTAATTTATGTCTGCGTGAGACTTCTTGTCTTCTGGTCTGTTGGGAAATTGTCTTTACAAAAAATATTTCTACTACGAGTAAAATGTTTTGATTTTAATATCAATTAGCTGTAAAAGTTGAGGGGCCGCATGTCTGACACGGCTGGTCTAGAAAATCTGTGAGTCTCGACGTCTCACAACCCTATGGACCTCCACAGTCTGTTACAGGGATACCTTTACCTTTTTGCCTTTATCTGAAACTAAGACTCTATAAGTTCGGCCACAAAATGCGCTACGCTATGTTCGCTACGTACGCTACGTACGCTGTGTACACTCTGTGACACAGCTAACATAGGGAACATAGCGTACGAAGCGTACGGAAGTCTGTGTGGCCAGTCACATTGGCAATATAGGGAAATATTTTTCTGTTCGTATAGCGAACATACCGTACGTAGCGCTCTCTGTGGCCGAACCTTATAGCGTTGAATGACTGGATTGTGAATAATGAATTCAGAAAGATGTGGAAGGAACGGTCGTTGCCTAGGTTTAAGGTACTAACTATCCCGATATTTTCGTGGAGGATCTGAGGAAATTCACGTAAAAACCGACTCAGGAGTGTCGGTGCCCTCCGGAATGCAAGTACTAAACGTCACCGTCCGAAGCACGCTGCTCGGCGAGTGGAGACCAGTGAGGTAGCTACGGCAACCTGTCCGACAGGAACGTGTTGCGTGACGGGCTGACAGCTGCTGAGCCGGGGTGCTGCGGCATGCTGAATTCAAAGGGCGGTACAGCTGAAACAGCTTGTTTGCTCCTGCTCCATGTGGCTGCAGCAGCCGTGATACTAACACTAGCGGCAGTCACGCCCCCCCCCACCCCCACCAATTCTTCTCGTTAGTACCAAAGACCGTCACCGGCACAGCACAATCTAATTCACATACACATGTACGTAGTCCTCTACTCAAAATTTCAGCATTATCCTACATTTAGGCGTTACTGATTAATTACTGTATTATTTCACAACACTTGTGCAACTATATAGGTTCTACTGTATCAAGCATTTTTTTTTTCGCATAGTGGGGGGTTGAGTCCAGTTGGGTCACGTCGGCCACTGATTGGCCTATTGTACCTGCCCCCGGTGATTACGATTATGGAGAAATTGGTGAAATGGAGATTGGCAAGGGAAACCGAAGTACTCGGAGAAAACCTCTCCCAGCGCCACTTGCCCACCACAAATCCCACTTGACCAGACCCGGGCTCGAAACCGGGTCGCCGCGGTGGGAAGCCAGCGATTAACCGCTTGAGCTATGGCGCGACCTCTCTATATCAAGCATACACATGGCTCATTTACGTCACTGTATCACATGGTACACAGGGCTGAATTGAAAAGTATGTGGAAGAAAGCGTCCGCGACATAATTCGCCTCAAGGGGCTGAGGAAACCAACGAAAAGCCCCGGACAGGACAGTCTATTTCCAGGCAAAGATCTCGATCCGGGACCTCCCAATACGAACCAGCAGTCTTGGCCACTGAACCGTGCCGAATTGGTGCACGTGGATACCAGTCTCTGGAGAGACTGAAGAAATCCCAAACCCGATATCCGAACCCGGGATCGCCCACAGGTTTCCACTTCTTGCGGTGCTCGAGCGGTGCCAGTAATTTCGCGTCGCCATGGCAACAAAGGCTTACGGATGAAGGCCGAGAATATATTTCATTGCAAAGAATTACTGTGTTTCTGGCAAGCAAACTCGCCGTAATAGAAAACAGCGCTCTCTCGAGAGAATTGATTTCTATACGGCTTGAGAAAGCTCTGTGATTTGGGGCCATAAGTTAAGCCCGGAAACAATGCAGGAGGGGGAAAGAAAATTCCACTCAGCTGAAGGAAGGGAGGTTAGATAAAGCACCCTCAGACTGGAGGGGTGAGAAGGTGCGAGGTGGGGCACGAACACCATCACAATCACCACGATCCAGAGTTAGTCCACTTCGTAGAAGAAAAGCCAGCTTCGTGATCCTGTCGTGTCCTTCTGGCTCAAAATGCAACATACTACAATACCGCCACTTAACCCTTTAATGCACAATGGTAAATATTTGTACCGCCTTCTTCAACAATACACCATTGTACGTGTTTCGAATGATTCTCCCAGTAAACAGCGAATGTTCCCTAAACATCTTCGAACAATCGGTCTCTGCAGTGGAGACACGATACATTTTTGGATTCTTGAATATTTAGACCAACGTCATACTTCAAACGGAAAATGTACGGTCCTGAAATCCTGCGTAGCAACAGATTTCCGAATAAAATGCAACCTTTGTAAGGTCATTTTTTTCTTGAATTTAAAATAAATACATGGCGGCCACGCGAAGTCCGAAGCCCTATTTACTCACCGTCCTGCTGGCGCTCACTAAGGTATCTGAGGCGTTCCACGGACATGCGTAACAAACGCCGTGCACGGAACATAAATTCCGTGATTATATCCGATGATACTAGGATACGGCGAGTGTACAGGGCTGTATATGGAAATAAAATAGACTACTACTGTTTTCTATCACATCTTCAACGCCATATTCCATGTTTTTTTTTTTTAATTGCTAGTGGGGTGGGACTAAGTCCCTTGTACTGCGGCCACTTCTGGCCTATTGTACCAGCCCCAGATGATAGGTGAGGGTGATTGTGGAGCAATTGGTGGAATGAAGATTGGCAGGGGAAACCGAAGTACTCGGAGAAAACCTGCCCCAGCGCCACTTTATCCACCACAAATCCCACTTGACCAGACGGGGGATCGAACACGGGCCGCCGCGGTGGGAAACCAGCGAATAACCGCTTGAGCTACGGCGCGGCCGCTATTCGATGCTAGTATGCTAGTAGCACGCAGTTTCAGAAACGAAACAACAAAATCTCTCTTAGGTCCAAACATTTTCTTCATGCTTACTGGCACTTGCAATTTGTTCCACTGTTTCAGAAGTACACAAAAGTAGTTTCATGAAGCCGAAGCTGACAGTCGCTCACTTAGTCCGGAAACTATCCATATTTTATTGACCCGAAGATACTGTGTTTACAAGACTCCCTATCCCGTGATAGCAGAATTCAGCCCTCGCCTTCACAGCATTATTTTTTCAGGCCCATTTTAATATTATCCCCTTTCGTGACAGAAAGAACGTGGACTCCGCTGCCATAGGAACGTCGAGGTTTTCCTCGGCCCGGGCGAGGAGCTGGGATCAATAAATAAAAACGTTTTGGCCATTTTTCATTAAATTGCCGTGCTCGCTTGTGCCAACCCGTTCACTGCTGACTCGCTCGCCCCCTCTCAAGACGTAGAGGAGAGAGGAAGGGAGGAAAAATAAAAGGTTAGGGGAGTAAGCAGCTTTTTTCCGGTGCTCCTGCGATTCCATTTGCTCGGCTGCAGGGAAAACTCTTTTATTTCGAGTAGAACATCGTTAAGTTCCATCTAAGTCGGGTTTATTTTGTATCCCGGTCTGCTCTGGATTTGATGTAATGGCATAGAGACGAATCTTGTTTGTACACTCACACCGCAAAGTAGTGAGCCAGCGTACACTCTCTGCCAGGTGCACACAGCACGGCATTTGTAACTGTACCACAGTCCTGTAAACTGTGAGGACAGATGTCTCGGCTAATGAGGGCAATTAGTCCTCTGTAATTAATTGCTGGTCGCAACAAACAAGTTTGGCACTCAACTTGGAGGCGCTGTACCGGCGACCGGCGGACCACGCCCCCCTCTCAGGCGGATCGGAAGGAAATGGCTATCACATGCTGGCGACTCACTTTACGGGACGTCTGCCCTCCCGCCCGGCGCTTTATCAAGAGGGACACTCGGGGCAGCAACATGCTGGGGCACTGTGGGACCAGCGTCTTCACTTTAATTAGCATAATGGCGCGTCATAATCACCGTAAGTAGCACCAAAGTCGCACAAACCGCTACACGGTGTGTCTGCCTGTATTCATGGGGTTGCAGAGTAAGCCAGCTACAATGCTTTACTCGCAGCCCCTAGAGACTAGACTACACGGCATCACATCGCACAAAATACTACTCTTCAAATCTGAATGACATTTAAGATGGAAGTAGGATGCAACTGGAGAAAAGATTGAGTTGTTATCCATCAGTTTATACTATTTCATAAGACCTACGTATGAAAACCTAAATATCGTCATGTGATTGAGTGACTACAGACGGAGCATGGATTGGTAATTGGATTTATTGAACATTTACAGAACGTAACTACAAGTAACTACGAGAATCTCACTGAGTTACACACGCCCAAGATCACTGTACCCACAGCACACATTGATTCTTCTGATTTCACTGGACGTTGCTTTGTAGCGGCTTTCAAAGGCTGATGTTCCCCTTCCTCTGGTTTCCCGAACTGTTCTCAGCCTCAGCTACTAGTTTCTCACTTCTCATAACTGCGACTCTCAACTGACTCAACTACCTACGTCAGAGTCAAAATTATGTTACGATCGATGGTCAGTCGGCCGTCCTACTAGTCCTCGTTATATAGCCCTGGCAAGGACCGCACAGAAAACATCTCTTCCATTATTGCGTGTTGTCACGTTGCTGGGGAAACGTGTCCACAGGCCTGTTTCCTAACAACGACTGTTGTACTGTCGCCTGTTTATATAGATGTTAGTTGGCAATGGGTCTACATGTCACAATATTAAAATCCATACAAAATGGAGTCTCTTTTTTTGTATGACTGTAAATGTTGATGTCATTCAAGGGGAACACACTTGTTGCCATAGGACAATAGCCCAGGTGGCGACATACTGAACCTGAACAGCAGCAAGGAACGATGTATTCCAGACACAGCTAGTAGCAACGCCTCACCAGGGCTCTAGGTGGGCATACACTCTCAACAAGCTGACGTCTGCAGTGACACTGATTAAAAGCTCGCTTTCCTCTGTGACTTCTCTTTGTAGGAATACCGGGTGCCATCCGCGCCACAGTCTCGGACGGCCACTAAATACTCAGCACATACTCGCACCATAATATTCTGTCTATGCTGGTACCTTCGCAATAAACAGACCGGCATGCCAGACGCGTCCAAGGAGAATGAGCATGTTGGACCTAAGAGAGGATTAAATATGCCCTGGGGTCGACTCAGCCTCTAAGAGAAATGAGTACCACGTATCTTCCTGAGTGTAAAGGGAGGCCGGATCGTGGGACTAACAACTTCACCGCCATCTGTGAGTCAATTGTCTAGAAAATGTGGGAGCCTCGATGTCTCACAACCATATGGGCTTCCACGGCCTGTTAAGGTTCGGCCACACAGAGCGCTACGTACACTATGTTCGCTATACGAACAGAAAAATATCTCCCTTTATTGCCAGTGTGACTGGCCATACAGACTTCCGTACGCTATGTTCCCTATGTTACCTGTGTCGCAGAGTGTACACAGCGTACGTAGCGAACATAGTGTAGCGCTCTGTGTGGCCGAACCTTTACAGGGATAGATTTACCTTCTTTTCTTACGGTTTTATCAAACATAACTTTTTTTTTCCTTGGCACTACAGCCCCAGTGGGCCTAGGCCTACCTCCATGAACTCCGTTCACTTCGGTTTTTCTAGATCTTACACATACGGTAGGACTCCTTGGGCGAGTGATCAGCTCGTCGCAAGGCCTCTACCTGTAGACAAACACAGAAAAACGCACACAAACATCCATGCCCTGAGTGGGATTCGAACCCACGATCCCGGCTTCCGAGCGAGCGAAGACAGTGCATGCCTTAGACCGCTCGGCTACCGTGACCGTTTTACCAAACATAACTAGCGTGATGAAATCGCGAATGACTTGGGTGGGATATAAATACTCATGGGAGAAAACAGATATGCATGGAGGATTTTGATCGAAAACCTGAGAGGGTGATGGCAGTTACGAGACCTCGGCATATAGAACAAAACAGGATTAAGGTGGCTCTTGAGGAGGAGCGACTGTAGATACGGCGGCTTCCTTCTAAACCCTCAGAGTTCATTATTCACCCATCACCCTACTATTCGACACTACACAGTCCAACCCACAAAAACGCGCCTATATATACTCGACAGAGCCTCTTCGCATTGCAAGCAAACTGAGACTTCAGCCACTGTCGCGCTGAGCGACGTGCGGTAGCCCCGGGCAACATCGCTCTGTTAGAATCTTGTGTTGTCTCGACAGATGAAGACCTCATGGCGCACATTATACGCATCAACTGCTTTCCTCTCGCGCGTCGCAAAATAATAATAAAAAAAAGAACTGGTAATTCAAATCTAGCCGTCTGTTCTAATTCCCGACATTTCAAACGTTATGCAGCGAATCATATAGATACAGTCTTCCGAACGTTCCTCCGTCGTGACGTCGGCCCTGCAAACAGCAATGTATTGCTGTACCCGACCTGAGGTGTGACGCAGTATGGCTTCGTACAAGTTCACTGCCGTTTCGGAAGAACGTACCGCCTCCATCGTTATGGTCGAATAATAAGCCACGCGGTACATTTCCCTGAAACGCTGGTGAACTACCCGATTTCACATCCCAGAGGACAGAACCGCTATGAAAACTGATATCTCACAGGCAACGGTGTTTCCAAGAAAAATATAAATGGGACAGTCAACGCAAGAAATTACTGAAACTGAGAACTAGATACTACAGATCAATATTCGTTTATTGGCGCAGATGTTAATGCGTTTTCACCATAACTTTATTATGTGAATTTATCTTAGTGTGTGCATATTTCGGTGTTAAGTTCAGTTCTAAACAGTTTCTACTGAAGTAAGTATTTGCGTTACAATTTATTAACTTATGCTGTGTATTCATGCATCAGTTTATGCTGTACGCGTGACAAGCATTTATGACTTTCACAGTAAGCAGCCTGTTGTTATTCAAGGAAAATATAAATGGGACACTATGTAAGATTTTTGGTATTCACGGCGGTGGCTATGGAGAAAGCAGTCTTCTGGGATGTGGCGCCGTGTAGATATTATGTTAATTGAAGTTTCGGAGGAACGTATCGCTTCCATCTTCAGGGTAGAAGACAAGAAATCTGTTGCACCTGCTCACGCTGGTTCGCTCGTGGATTTCTTCTTGTCTTCCATCCTGAAGATGGAAACGATACATTCCTCCGAAACGCCGGTTAACACAATATCTACACGGCGCCACATCCCAGAAGACTGCTTTCTTCATAAATGGGACAGTGAACACAACGAAGTATTGAAACAGAGAAGAACACTTGAACATGGTAGGACGAGACGCAAGAAATGCTTTGCGGAGCGGCTCTCCACAAGACGCGATGTCCGGACCCTGCATTCCAATGCGCCTAACATTTACAAAGATAAGGGAACTCCTGGAACTTCGGATAATACGTCTAATTTCATGGCACAGTGAGTGTCGTACCACGAAATGAAGTCACGAAGTTGGGCACGTTCACCCTAATTTGTTTTTAAATTCGCATAGTGGGGGGTGGAGTCCAGTTGGGTCCACTTGGCACGTCGACCACTGATCGAACTATTGTACCTGCCCCGGGTGATTATGATGATGGAGAATTTGGTGGAATGAAAATTGGCAGGGGAAACCGAAGTACTCGGAGAAAACCTACCCCAGCGCCACTTTGTTCACCACAAATCCCACTTGAGCAGACCCGGGTTTGAACCCGGGCCGCCGCGGTGAGAAGCCAGCGACTAACCGCTTGAGCTATGGCACGGCCTTACGTTCACGCTATTCAGTTATTCAGTATTAGAGGGGGTGGGTTTCCCCATGCACCGCGACTAGTAGTCTATTGTACGTCGCCCTTTAATTTCTACTTTCGCCATACCCTACCGATACTGGTGCTCGCTATCTCCCCTTTCTGCCAGCGAGGTCGGCCCTCTTCTGGCAGTGGTACCCGATAACTTCGCCATCTACCGGAGGCATTTGAGACTACTTGGGCGGGAAACTTTTTGCCTAATTTTGCTCAGAGGTCTCCCAGAGACATGAGGATCCTTTACATGCCGTAAATCTACGACACGGGACCCACGGCTTAAAGTCCCTCCCGGAGGACTTGTTCCCTGAATTTTTCCGCCCTTAAAAATTCCACGACCTCCGCCGGGTTTGAACCCACGTACCTTGAGTCATGAGGTGGGAACATTACCCCTAGACTACGGAGGCAGCTTACGTTCACCCTAACTCGCAGCTCCATGCAGCAAAATCCTTCCCGGGCAAGCAACTGTCCCTCGGCTACTCAAACAATACATCCCCCCCCTCTTATGATAGCAGAAAGTCAACACGAATCTAGCCCACATCCTCACACCACACTGGTTTAGGATCCATTTTAATATCATCCCCCCTATCTATGCCTAGGTAACGGCACCGCCTGCATGTTTTCGGTGGGGGGAAGTCAGATAATTTGCTTACCAACTTATGTCCACGAGAAAAAAAAAGTAAAAAATCACTTTTCATAATAACATCTGATATACTGCCTTCTATTATTCAATTTTCACTTTTTCCAAAAATCCAGGGGGCGGCAGATGCCTTGCATACCTCCCCCCTTGCGGCCAGGTTTGCCGCGTGGTCTATTTCTTGCAGGTTTCCGGAGTAAAATTGCATGTTCAATTATTCCCGTTCTCTCGTAATACGCAGAGGGCACAGCTACACCCGACATGCTGACGGCAAGCACAGTTGGTGTAGCGGCAACGCTCCGGACTTGTATTCGGGAAGTGCTGAGTTCGAATCCATCCGACTAACATGACAGAGATTTTGTGGTTTCCCTCATTCCTTCCAAGCAAATGTCGGGTTAAACACCTCGATTAGGCGATCGTCATTTCCTCCTAGATCCTTCACAATCCATCATTCATCCATTCCAGACAACATACAGTACTTGTAACCCAGCTACCGACAGCGACGTAAATAAGCCATAAAAACGTAACAGGGAATAAGCTGTGAGTACAATGTAAGCCGAAGTCCAATTGGTTCCCCAGAATCCTAACATATTTTCATATTTCTGATTAATTCGATCCATAGTCCCATTTTGCCGGTCTCATTTGCGAGCAGTGGCGCGAGAAATGAGTCTTCTCTTAAACAAACACTGCCATGTGTAATATAAAAAGGGTTTTTTTGCCGATGTAATGGGCTGGTGTGCTGGAGGGGTCCGCGCCCAGCGCTTCAGTGCAACACTCGACTCAAAGCGTGAAGCCGTGGAGATGGGTCGCTTCATGCATTCAACGCCCAGTCATGGTCCCATGCAGGATGGCCCTTGCCGTTAAGATAAGTCACTCAGCCAGTGAAGAAATCAGCCGCATTTCATTGCAACCGAAGGTTCATTACCGTGCTCACAAGTGCCCGCAAATGGTCCCTATCCTGAGCCACATCAAAACAGTCCGCACCCTCCCATTGTAATTCTTTAACCTTTAAAGCCCACTGTTTATTATATGTACTACCTGCTTTAACAAACTAGAACTTTGCATTCTGCCCACAGAGCGTCTCTGTGTGTTCCGTATGGTTCTTACAGTAAACAGTGATTACTTCCCCAAACAGCGTTAAGCGGTTGGGCTTTGTAGCGGAGATGTAATGTTTCCTGTGAGGTACGGACTGAATACTTATATATTATTTAGAAGAAATTCAATTTTTAAAGTGTTAAGACCAATTTAACAACATTCGCCTATCTGATCCTGGATCTTCCAGAAAGTTTCGGTCCTACAGGTTTTGTGAGCAAAATTTTGCACACGTAGGAACATATTGGTAAAACTTCCATCCATTTTATGGCGCCTAAACTAGTTCTAATGCCCAAAGCACAGACTGTACGGGGTCCAGAGCAGTTTTAATGCTCTAGGCGCAGATTCTATGGGGTAAAAAGCAGATGTAAGGCTCACGGTACGGATTTTATTAATTAAATACGAAGCGGTAGTCTTAGTAATACAAACTGCATATCTGTCTCTGGGCTCAAACCCCGGCGCCTCATACAAGAGGGCACCGCTGCGATGCCCACGCGGGATGAAAGGAACGACATCGTAGTGCGGCCCGCACTCGAACAAGTTCTTTCGCTTTATCGCGTTGGACATCCATCAACTAATTATTCTCTCTCATCAAATTTCCTCTTTGTGTGTGGATATTTTCCCCTCCACCCAACACAAACTGCCCCCACCCTCGTCAGCGTTTTTAAAAATGGAACGACGACCCTTTTAAAACGTCATTTCAGATTTGGAAGGCACGCAAAGGTGCGAAAGGTGACAAACACGCCCTAATCCGTAAAAAAGAGGCGCACGAGCAAAAAGGTAATCCGCACATCAGTTAAATAAACACGATTACGCGATTACAGTATCTTGCAGCTCATCCAGCAGAGCGCAGCACCAGCAAGACACATGACGCTTTCTGCGTAATTTGTAATCTTCCTTTCATTTCGCGAGACGAAAGCGATTGAATGTTTCAGTGCTGCCAACTTGTGTTATACAAACTGTCACGTTAAGTTACGCCCTGTCCAGTTATAGATGTGTGGAGACCCTTATATGGACAGTGTCTACTGCAAAAATATCGAGCATCAAGAAGGGTGGGTGACGCTCCGACCGCATTTACTGCACACGGAGAACCCCCCTCCCCATACCACTCGATACGAGCTGTTCTGTGGAGATGTGACGACGTATAGGGGAGTGGAGGTATAGTTTCATGTATTAACCTGGGCTCTATATGGACGTCAATGAAAAGATTCACGCCCCGGCCGCCCTATTCTAGGGGCAGAAGACCCCCCGGTATACATTGGACAGAAAGCTGGGCGGACCCTAATTGGGTCTGGAAGCGATGACGAAGAAAGAAATCTCTGCTTCTGTCGGGAATCAAACCCGCAATCTCTTCAGTCTACTGAACGCGCCTCGTGTCCAGCTGTACACGGGAGTTCCACCGACTGTACAGAAACACAGTTTTCTGGAAATGGGTTTAAATCGGCGCGCAAACGAATAAACCTCGGCGCTCGGCTCTTGAGTGCTTCCGCCCATTTCAGGAGAGCGTCTGCCCGCTCTAAATTACTTCCGGCATTCCATTTTTAAAACTTCTCCCCCCCCCCAAGCCGTTTCGGATGTGTGAGTGTGGAATAAAACGAGAGAAAGAGCTCATTTAAAATAAAAATTCCGTTTCTCCTCGCTGTTCGCTAAATTTAACAACTTTCAGTGCAGCGCATTTCCTTCCCATAACATTTGTATGCCGGCATAATCACATCTTCCCGCGAACCCCGGCGTGCCGCACAGAATGCCTGTCCACACATCTCTAGGAAAGAGACAAACTGAAAGATCTAGACGGAGATGGGAATAAAGTATTTAAATGGGTACCGGATGTGAAGATGTGGACTGGAATCGCCTAGCTCAGGAGTGGATTTTGGTGAACAGGGTGATACGCTTTTGGGGTCAAGAAAATAAACGTAACTTCTCGACAAGGCCGCGCCATAGCTCAAGCGGTTAGTCGCTGACTTCCCACCGCGGCGGCCCGGGTTCGATTCCCGGTCTGGTCAAGTGGGATTTGTGGTGGACAAAGTGGCGTTGGGGCAGGTTTTCTCCGAGTACTTCGGTTTCCCCTGCCAATCTTCATTCCACCAATTGCTCGACAATCACCCTCACCCATCATCTGGGGCTGGTACAGTAGGCCAGAAGTGGCCGCAGTACAAGGGACTCAGTCCCACCCCACTAGCAATAAAAAAACTTCTCGACAAGACCCTGTTACCATTAAGAGTGATACACGATTTTCAGATTTCACAGTGGTGGAAATTCTTATTCCGGTCGTCTGGGTTTTATCGTGTTGCACTCAGGCATGTGGTTACCAATGTTTCGGAAGAACGTACTGTATCAATTTCCAGGTCAGAAATCACTCAACAGCCACAGGAATATAAGGCTTCCCTCTTTAGAGCTGAAATGGCTTCAACCATGAAGAAGGAGGCAGTATATTCCTCCTAAACATGGGTAACCACCTACAAGACTACACCCAGAAGATCGCAATACCAATAACAGAGAGACAGTCTATCTGATCTGATTCCCGATAATCGTGTTCCAGATAGCATCACTGTATCGTCTAAATTCACGTGGACATTTTGCATATGGTCAAACATGAGAGCGCCTGGCTATGCGGCAACTTCTCTAACACAGCTGTAAGGCAGTGACACCGAGTGGCAGCACATCTATCCTGATTCTAGACCATGTAATTAGACAAGTCGACAACGTGTAATTTCAACTCCTTAAAACACAGCAGTAATTATGTGTACCACTGATTTAACATTAACAGAAATCTGAATTTCGATTCTTACACAAAAACCAGCGATTGTTTCCTTTTACATTAATATCCGGTTGGTCTTTGTAATGGAGACGTGGTGAGTGTGTGTGTGGGGGGGAGGTAATTTTACAGACAGCAAGTCTGAATTTTTTAATTGCTATGGGTTTTAACGTCGGTCTCACAGGATTTCGATTAAACTTGGTGGGGAATGTCTACCCAGGTGGCTTTCGTCGTGTTCCCTTTCGGTCCAGTTCATCATTTCACGTTAAAATCGAAATCAGTATCAAACAAAGCAGGAAATGTACGAACGGAGTACCTTTCAGACAAAAAAAAAACAGCCCTTAATTATCTGGAAAACGCAAGACTTAAGAGAACTGCACTCACTGCACTGAACACAAACTGTCTCTACAACTTGTACCCGAAATCGCATTTCTCTCCTACAAACATTTAGCGAGTTACGTTTGAGTTGCGCGCTGAAACGCGCCCAGGCCTTCATTTCTTATTATCCGTATATTGGGGAGTATCGACAGAGTTCGGTAGAACACCAATACCAAATTTTATGAAAATCCGTTTTGCGATTCTCCAGTTATTACATGCGAACAGGTGGGCAGAGATAAGAATGGGTACATTTGTATAGTTTTCGTCGAGACACACCAAAAATAGGTATATGACGCGACAATATACATCTGTAACGCCTCTCAGGTTCTCCGTTAACAATGACTGCCTACAGGGGCGACTACAGGGTTCTATTCCCTACAAGGTCAGAGATTCATTTTTTCTCCAGCACTATGTCCAGACCAGCTCCGGGGATTTCTCCAGCCGTCTATCAGAAAAGTATCGGGGGTTTTTCGGCATGGGATAAAGCAGTCGGAGAGTGAAGCTGACCATTCAAGCCCATCAAGTGCCAGGGATAATAATTCGTAGAGGTTAGATTATACGAATTCACGGTGTGGAGCTTAGGCACAGGAGAAAGTGTACCTTCCCAACGAAATCACGTCACTGCCTTGTGTAGGAGGCCCGTCCTCCCGCCCGCCCATGTTGGCGGAAGGCCGAAGTGCTGGTATAAAATGCTGCAATCCAATCCATTACTATCTCTTTGTGTAAACACTCAGACCGCAGGGAAAAAAACCATTTATCACGGAGACATGAAGGGTGGCGCACAAAGGGGAGGAAACATTAGCTCTTTATAAGGGTTGATACAATGGGGGTAAACGGGGGGGAGGAGAGATTGGAACCAGAGACTCCCAGCCCATAAATACCGGCAGTAAAACTGTCCTATGCGTTCTTAAGATTTCTGCCTGGCCGCTCAGCGCACATCAACATATCAAAGTTTGCCCACTTCACGGAAAACACGCTGGCTCAATCCAATCTCTACGCGAGGAACTGGACCCGTTCCACGACGTTGCACACATGGACGTACTGCTAGTGGATAATGAACATGGCGCACAGAAGAGCCGCTGTAACGTGTATGAAAGCGACAGTGTCACCAGTACTCCTGCCGAGGAACCAACCTACCGGGCTATATGGAGGCTGCACCGTATCCGGAAATGTTTAAAATAAAAGCTGTACGTCTTAATTACATCTGCAGTTTCTGAGACACGGCAATTATTTTTGCGCATTACAACGAGGATTCGCAAAATTGCGCCGATTAGCTTCGCCAAGTCGGTCTGTGCGCAGATATCTGACGTTAGCTTCACTAAAATTCTAGAACATTTTCCAACGTCACCTAAAATCTAACAACAAAGACGGACACTTTACAAGAACACGTATTCGCGTTTCTGCGCATCTCCGGCGTAACTCGCGACTTTTTAATGGGGTGAGAACATTTTCAGAGACAAGCTGTAGAGAAAAACAAAACATACAACACGACCAATACGCTTCTGCAGTAAGACTTACTATTTCGAGATAATGAAACAATTAATTTTTACGCTACGTGACCTCTTAACTCAAGAGCTAGCTGATATTAATCAAACAGTATACGGAGGCCCCCCCACACACCCGCCTTATTTCACGGCATTGTAAGTTTCCATTCACGAACTGAGGATCAAGAATCAATAACATAGTCAACACACCAGAACTGTTATGCTATGATATGCTATGCGTAAAAAAGATAACGCTGTTCTCATGCTTAACTAATTAAGCACCACGCCGTGAAAGTGTATGGGGGAGTGGATGTATAGGTCCACATTTTGTTGACCTCGGCACTACCTGAAGGTGAGTGGTCAGCTTCACGCCCCGGTCGCTTTACCTCCAGGGAAAGTGGCCCCGGTAGCCATTGGATATGAGTTTGGGTGGGTCCCACAACCGATCTGAAAATTCTTGACCCAACCGGGGCTCGAACTCTGACCCCTGTCGTCCAGCCCGTAGCAAGTCGTTATACCGACTACGCTACTCCGTCTCCTATACTATGCGTACTTTTAACATCTTGTTTATCTACAACGCTTCATAGTTCCCACTATGAGAACCATATATCCAGCAACAGTGGAAGAAAATTAAATTCATCTACCCCAATACAAAACTTTTTTCGAAATTCATCAGGTATATTTGGACTCTGAACAAGATCTCCGTGATTCGTGCTATACAACCAAGGATTCATAAGTCATGGTAAGTCGGCAGAGCGCGAAAATTGCGGCCCATTTGCTTGCTTTTGTTTAAATGGCTCCAAAAACGCAAGATGTACAGAAAGATTGTCCTGGGCACAAAATGTGTGTTCCTTTCTTCTGTGCAGCTTTCGCTGGAAATATTCTTTGCTCCGATAAATACCGAGAAAGTTTCATGTAAAATATCCGTTACTGCTGTCCGACTTTCTCATTCCAACCACAAGTGGTATGTGTTCACACTTTAGAAAAATTCCCAAATACCAAATTTCATAAAAATACGTCCAACTGTTCTCGAGTACTTACATGCGGACAGACAGCGGGACATATATATGGCGAAGTCACTAGGCGCATTTTTAAACTTTTCGTAATCTGCATCCTTACAACTCAACAGATATACGAAGTCTCAGCCTGTTTCACAGGCACGCCGCGTAATGTGGTAAAGCAGTTAGAGCGGTGTGGGTCACCCGTCCTCCGAGATGGGGCTCTTTGTGTTGCTTTATGAGCGGTTATTGTGTAGCGAAATTATGTTTGTCTACTGCTTTCAAAACTTCAAAGTTAATTTTGGTCTGAAATGAAGACACTCATAAAAGTTTCAGTTTATTTTCTGCGGCGAGCCCTCAACACTTGGTGTGCTGGTGTGTGAACAAGGGATCACTGGCTCGGACACCGGGTGTCGCGACTACAGTTTTCGTTTGTTCTCACGACGGCTGCTAGCCGCCTTCTGTGACAAGAGAAGTGTCTGTCCTATCCCTATCAGCGAATTGCAATGCAATTTCATACAGAGTTTTCATTATACAGTAATCCCACGCTAATCCAGATTAAACGGGGGGGGAGGGTCATCCTGACTGAACGGAAACGGGGATTAATAAATCAAAAGATCGTCTTAAATATAGAAAGAAAACTCAGAAAAAGATAAATGGAAAATGTAATAATATAGTGCTGATGAAAATAAATAAAAAAAAATCACTGCAGCAATTTCTTCGTCTGTTAGTAAGCTGAAATGCAAGCGGCCTCCGTAGTCTAGGGGTAACGTTCCCACCTCATGACTCGTAGTACGCGGGTTCAAATACCCGGCGGAGGTCGTCGAATTTTTAAGGGCGGAAAAATTCAGGGAACAAGTCCTCCGGGAGGGACTTTAAGCCGTGGGTCCCGTGTCGTAGCTTTACGGCACGTAAAAGAACCTCATATCTCCAAAGGAGGTCACTGAGCCAAATTAACGGACGTTTCCCGCCCAACAGCAGTCTCTAATACCTCTGGTAGATGGGGGAAGCATTATAGATACCTCTCAGCTAGTAGAGCCGGTCTCGCTGGCTGGGCGGGACTGATAGTAAGCACCAGTACCGGTAGGATAGAGACTGGTAGAAATCATAGAGGGAAGCACAATGGACCAATACAGGTCTAAGTGCATGGGGAAACCCACCCTCTCCAATAACTAACTAACTAACTAAGCTGAAATGCAGATCCTCCTTCATCCAGCTCAAGCCAATCTTGGGTATTTTCTTGTGTAGTTTCAGTCTCTCCAGCTGCCTTCAAGAGTCTGAAAGCCCTCTGGCTCCTAAATCCCATGTGTCTTGTAAAGTATGTACTCAACTGTGAATGCAATTTTTCATATTTTGACCCGGATTATCTGATATCTGGATTAACTGTAACCGGATTAGGAGGGTTTGCTCTATTGCAAAAGTAAAAAGATGATTTCCATGAATATGGGCTGCGTGAGAACGTCAGGGAACAACAATAACAATTCCAATTAATGAATAGCACAATGCCAAAACGTGAACAATTGTAAAAACACGTCTCTTGGAAGGAGAGAATCTCTGCTTTTACCTTTGACAGAATGATCAGCAGGATGAAGGACGCAGACGTGAGTGGATAACCGAACCAGACTACAAATTGAAACATCTCAGAACTATAATCGTCATCATGAGAACTTCCTGGATCCTCTGAAACGTTGGTATCTGTGTACCGGACTATACGGCGTCACATCCCACTGCAGTGAGAACAGCAACGGCAGTTCTCTGGAACTGCCCAAGTGATGACAATTCCAGATGCATTCAATGTCTGTTTAACGACACTCTTTCAACAGGAAAAACCAGTAGTGACAAGCAAGAAAGGGAGTCATGTATGTGGAAGCAAGTGCAAGGCACTGCCTGAGGAAAAGAGTATACTGACTCATATGACATATTGTGATCATCTGGGTTACGACACCATGTGACTGCTATACTGCCTCCATCTGCAGGGTTGCAGTCAGCCAAGCGGCTAATTACGAAGAAGTGGGGGAGAAAGAAACAGTTAATGTAGGATGTGATTGGCCAATCAGAGTTATGCATGTGGAGGAGGAGGATGGGACCCAGAGGGGCCAATGGAAATCAGCATGATATAACATACATGTAAAGCTTGACCACAGCCTGCTCGCTTTGAATGAAGCAAAACAGGTGCAAGAAAATACAAGCAACACTTGTGGTCACTTCAACCAAGGGGGGGGGGAGAAGACATGGCAGACATGAAAAACATTTTTGATGTGATGACACTTGGCAATGTTGGAGATTAAATTAATGTCAACCCATTTCAAGCTTTACATCAAATTTGAACGAAACAAGGTGAAATTTTTGTGACTTCATAAGGTTGGAATCCTGTCTCTAACAGCACGAGTTACAGGAGGACCAAAAAGTTGCACACTTGCAGTGACCATGAGCATTCCTGCAGTTCAGCGGAATTTACCATTCTTCACAAAAATGCCCCTCTGAACAAGGAGCACATTCACTTTATAAACTTCACATTTCATTTTACTCAGAATATCTTAAGATGTTTTATTACTTTAATTACATAAAATAAAAATTTAATTCTTCCTACTACCCATACAGGACTACTCTTGTAATTTTTTTTTCAATAGGAGAGGAACATATACACATATGCATCCAGGCGTAGCTGGGTTAACGCAGAACTTCTTAACACTTTTGCTATACCATGGATTTCACTGAAGAATACATCATCATCTTCCCTTCTTTAGGCTACTGCCCTCTCTTTCCTGAACATGAATCTTGCCATCTTTTGTGTTGTCTTCTAGAAATCCTTCCCCTTTACGACAAATCTGTGTGACTCTGAGCAACAGACTTGACCTTCGCAGGTTGCTTGCCAAATTACAGCTATCTGGCAGAGCTGCCCCCTTAAGGACTTTGGACAGTTCCCCCTCCCATATTTATGACCGCTGGAGAGGAATGTGCAAACATTTTTGACGCCCCCAGAAATTTGGCTCCCTCTTGATCCACAGTTCCAACACATCTGACCACCTTACCATTTCTGGTGTACTCCCACATCCATCACCTGCAGATGCACCCTTATAACGTTTAAAGGTCTCCAAAGGCAAAAAATATGATTATTAGTAATGTAAGCTTCAATTTCGATAATGATACTGCCGTAAACTAAAGAATGTTATGATTATGTCTTGTGAGATCTGAAAGCACACAGTTTGACAGGTATACACCAATGTTTCAGAGGAACCTGCTGCCTCCATCTTCAGGAAACCTGAGACAGTATCATATCCAAGAAGGCCATAATCTTAACAGGCACCACCATGAGAATTTTGCATATCTTGCATCTAATTGTATTCAGTCACTGATTCTATTGACACATCATTTGCAGCATGTAGTGGCTTCCAGATTAAGTAGGTGTTCAAACTAAAAATTTCATAATTTCAACGTTTTTACAAGTTATGTCTAAACATGGGGAAACATGAAACAAAACTGCATTCCTACCATATGCACTGCTATATAGGTAAAAGAGGCTCTGAAATGAAGATTCAAATTAATTACAACCCTACAGAAGCCCTGGGTGTGGCTCCTTCTCAAATTACAGACAATTAGTTAACCCACTTACTTTATAAGTAGTTACTCCAAAGAATGATTATATTCTGGACAATATACAAAATTAACTAAAAATTATTTATAAAGTTGTAAATATTTACAAAATATGAAGAAAGCAGTCTTCTGGGATTTGGCATCGTGTATATGTGGTGTTAACCGACGTTTCGGAGGAACGTATCGCCTCCATCTTCAGGGTAGAAGAAAAAATATAAGAAATCTGCAAGCGAAGAGACCGTGAGAAACGGTAAAAGCAGACTGTGTTGGAAATATACACAGCTATGTGAGAGTAGAGAAGGAAGGGGGGGAGGGAGCTGGGACAAGCATGGTTTCTGTGTAGGGGAGGGAAAGGCAAGGTTAAAGGCTGGGCACATTTCTTTTCCTCTACCCTGAAGATGGAGGCGTACGTTCCTCCGAAATGTCGGTTAACACCACATATACACGGTGCCAAATCCCAGAAGACTGCTTTCTTCATAGTCACCGCCGTGAAAGCCTCAAATCTTACATTTACAAAATATGTCCATGCCATAGCATAAACAGATTAGCTTTGGTTTAAACACACAGCAGTCCATGAGGTATAATCCATCAATGAAACAGGTTTCTATTTAAATGCTTCAGTCATTACTCCATCACTGCTCCATACTCATCTATTACTGCCCATGAGCCGTGTATTGGACTGCACTAACTCGCACATCATCACAAACTGAATTCTCATTTCAAAATTATCCTCGAAGTTGAAGTAACTTCAAATGGAGGATAGATACTACGCTACAACATCAGTTTCAAACAAAATGCCTTGGATGAGTGATCAGCACTCCTGCCTCATATTTGTGGCCCCGACTAACGTTTTCATCATCTTCGTCAGTGTTGTCATACAAATGCCTGGATGGTACCGCAGATTAGGTAACATCCGCTTCCTGTCACATACTTTCCAATTCATTATTCACCAATCATCCTACCATTCCAAATAATATAGTATGAGATATCAAAAATTTTATTATAAATAAATAATATAATAAGTTCCAAATTAGATGAGACTCACCATTTCGGCAGAGATGGTCTTTGGCTGCAGGGTTTGGCGATGATTTGGCAAAACAGTATTGCTGCATGATGTCTCTTTGGTGGCATCAGTATCAGTCTGTAGCCTTGCTTCTGTTCGTCGCATCTTCTCCAGTTCAACTTCACGAGAAATCAGTTGCTTGTTAGCATAGCTGAGAAGTCGAGCAGGTTTCTGACCAGGGAACAATGCCAGCTCTTCGATGTTGCTGCAATGGAACACCAAAAATCCTGTGTATCTCACGCGCAAGCTGACCCTCAAAATGCTGACATCAATTTCTTAGATTTGTGGTGCTCGGGGCAATGTCTACGAGGATTAATGCCTTCTTGAATGTGATATCATGCAGTTTGGTGGATAGCCACAAACCTTTCATCACACCCTTAAGATGAAAATGGCATGTTTCTCAGATGCATNCTGACCCTCAAAATGCTGACATCAATTTCTTAGATTTGTGGTGCTCAGGGCAATGTCTATGAGGATTAATGCCTTCTGGAATGTGATATCATGCAGTTTGATGGATAGCCACACACTTTCATCACACCCTTAAGATGGAAATGGCATGTTTCTCAGATGCACTGGTACATATCTACAAAACAAAATGGCATCACATTCCACAGGAGATAAGAACTTCAAATTCCACATGCACAACATACCATCTTTCTTTTACATACAGCCCTGAAGACCACAGTAAACCAAGAGGCTACACAATCTGAGAGAAAACTAAAGGCACCACTGCAAGAGGACACATGAACTTTCACTATGAGACCAGGGAGTATGTTAACCTTTCAGAATCTTACTTAAAAAGGTTATGAAAAACTAGCCTAGGCTAGGTATTCAAGCTGTAATATATTGGAAACTGGTACTTCTTCCATCTTCAGGCAAAAGAAATACCTGATCTGAGGTTTCTATCAAAAAGAGAACCAGTTTCCAAAATCTTGCTGTATTACCATAAAATGAAGATGATGGATAATGTCTAGAATATTAGAAATAACAAATTCACACCAAATTTAAGCTACAATATCTAAAAAGTTCAAGACGAGAACTCACGGGTCCAAATTGTATATGTAGTTGCCCTCTAATGTGCGTTCCTGAACGTAGTTGAGGTTGTAGTCAATCATGACACTGATCACGTGGTTCAGATCCTCCTTCTCACGGGCACTGTACAGCTGCATGCTGACCTGCGTAAGTGCATCACTGGTCAGAGGACGAGCCAGCACATCATATTACAAACACATTGATATACAGTGGCCTGTATATGTCTGATGCAATTTTACTGCCTAAACAAGCAAATATTTTGACACGCCCAGTTTCTCAGCCAATTCTTGTGACTGCACTTTTACTTCAAACCCTCACACAGCAGGATATCACCAACATAAACTCATATCACACCCACCGAACGGAGCGTTGGGACCAGTATCTGCAGCAAAAGTGGTAACGTGTCAAACAGGAGCTGGGCAGGATTGGCATGTATCCTCACCAGTGGTGCCATCCCTCGCATGAGCTCTCTGAGGATCTGTCGGGCCTTCTGCTCCTTCACTATCACCTGCAACAACAAGACAGCAATAATAGCAATTGCTAAGTTTTGTGGCCGGTGTGTCAGCACTGTGCTGTAATAAAGCAGGAGAAAATGTTTTAGTTACAGACGTGAGAGAACATTATTAATTCTCAATAAAGTCTTCTAAGGCAAACAGCCATGTCAATCAGGGCATCAGCCCAACATTTCAAAGACTTTCTATTACTTGTAATCGTGGAATGGTGGCCCAAGAACAACCTGTAGTCACCATGAAAGCTTGAAGTTCTGAACTGTTAACTGTTCACTGTTTCTTCAGTTTCGATGAACGAATCAGTTTCAATACATCCATTCAGTTTACAATCACTTATCCTGTCACCTTCTTTCTAAAAACTATACAACTAGTATGTATGCACAGTGTAATAACTGTGGTGTGTTTCCTCACATTTGTTTAATAATCTTGAAAACCATAAAAACAGAAAAAGTACATTGGATAAAATGTATAGTTCACTTTTCTTTATAACCTTTATGCAAGATTTTTTGCTGCAATAAATATTTAAAGACATGTGCTCAGAAACGCTTTTAGGTCCTCATGTAAAGAATCCATTTTTTTGCTGCAATAAATATTTAAAGACATGTGCTCAGAAACGCTTTTAGGTCCTCATGTAAAGAATCCATTATTTCTGACTGATTTTAAACAAAATTGGAAAGTGTGAACTACAAATTTCATTAAAATTCTTAACTCATTAGACACAAACAGATGAACTGAAATGGTGAAGCTTATAAGCTCATTTTTCCAAGTTTTTGCTCTGAACTTGCCAAAAACATAAACATCACCCATACAGTGACGTAAAAGTAGGTATGCCTTTCTTGGGAATAAAAAAATAAAATGTAGTAATAATAGTAGAGTGAGCTGAGAAAAACTGTTGGGCATAAAATGAGGATAACAAAAGAATTACACAGAGAGAGCAATTTACTCTTCACCTGACATTGTTAGGACATTTAAGTCCAGAGGAGTCATGCAAAAATTTGCTTACTATACCTTCTGAGTAGGGACACTATTAAATTAACAGTACTTTCTGGAAGTCGATACCTGATTCTAACTGCAACAACCCCCCTCCCCCCTTTATCGAGTGATTCTCTATAATCCAGTATTTTGCGGAACATCTGAAAGGATTAAACAATGCATGATCAGTGATTTAACACACTCTGCACCTTTCATGTGTTATTTTGATCACTCCGTGAGAGTATGTGGCGTTCTAGCTGAGATCTGAACTGATTAACTTCAGAATACGAATCTAAGGGTGCTACCGCTATACCGAACGGTTCAGGAAAACCTGTACAAACATCTGCACCTGTTTCATACTGTGGCACTGTAGCCTGAGCATAATCATCAGATAGTCCACAAGTATGTGAGTTCAGTCAAGTGCCATGTCAGATGTGAGTTACCAACACAGTACTGCAGGCTGGTCAGCTCTATCACAAACCCCAAGCACAGATACAAATGGGCATAAAACATTTATAAAATTGTGATTTCCAAGGTAAAACTGAAGCACCATAAATTTCATATGGGCTACACAAGGCTTGAACCTGGGTCTCCACAGCAACAAGCAAGTGTTGGACAAACTGAGCTAAGGCATGGTCTCATAGTAGCAGTACCCATTCTTTACCCAGGATGTGGTTGTTGCTTTCCTTCTTAACATCACGGTGTGTAGCAGCTAAAAACTAAAAAAATCAAACTAACAACTAGAAATTTACTCATGTAATTACGAGAAAAACTGCGAATGAGGATCTGACCCTACCAACAATTCCACCGCAGTATTTGCGCATCACTGTAACAGCAGTATAAACTCATTTACACATTCTAGGCCACGCCACAGCTCAAGCGGTTAGTCCCTGGCTTCCCACCGCGACGGCCCGGGTTCGATCCCCGGTCTGGTCAAGTGGGATTTGTGGTGGACAAAGTGGCGTTGGGGCAGGTTTTCTCCGAGTACTTCGGTTTCCCCTGTCAATCTTCATTCCACCAATTGCTCCACAATCACCCTCACCTATCATCTGGGGCTGGTACAATAAGCCAGAAGTGGCCGCAGTACAAGGGACTTAGTCCCACCCCACTATCAATAAAAAAAATAAGACACATTGGTAAGAATATGGAGCGCAAATTTCATGTTCTCTGTTGGTTCCACAACAGGATATAGGTTGCATTCCTATATAACAGTACAGTAAACCCTCGCTAATCCAGTTACAGTTAATCCGGATCAAAATGCTGTTCACAGTACAGTTCGAAAAGGACAAGTGGCATTTAGGAAGGCAGATCAGTCACTTGCCTGTTCAGACAAAACTTCAAAGTTTCCTCAACCTGCATTATTACATTCAACAACAAGTATAACTTCTGAGTCTTCTATCAATGAATAAATATGCAGTTACAGGCTGTATGGTGATATTTTGTTAGTTTTTTCCTGCCTTTTAGGGTTATCTTTTGCTTCCCTAATCTGGATTATCGCTTAATCCAGATGACCTATCCCTTCCCCCAATTACTCTGGATAAGGAAGAGTTTACTGTATAATTAATTCATATAAAGTTATTTATATAAAATTTAGCCCTCGCAATCACAGGTGTGGAACAGACTCCAGAGGCCACAAACAATTACCTAACCCAAATGTTCTCCTGTTTCGATATGAGAGTCGCAAGGCGCAAAAGAACTTATATCAAAAACAAAGTACAGCAAGAAGTTTGCTCAAGTGACGCAATAATTTATGTGCTTTTTGTAATTACCGAGAAACCTCTCAAGAAATGAAAACGTTAAAAAAAGAAAGAACGACACTGGCTGGGTGGACTTTATTCTTGTCGCTTTTCCGATCCATTTACCGATGCGTCTTTGTTTCCGGCTAATGAGGGGATGAATTATGTAGCCGCTAGCTCATTACTCGCGAGACTGCCTTTCTTTCTTTCTTTCTTCCTTCCCGGTAATTAACTGGCGCAGTTTCACGCTTCGAGCCAACAAGGGAAGTTTCTTGGCGAGAGGAATTGGCCACAAAACGACTTTCACTTGTACCTCCATAGAAATTAAAATTATACAACTTAGTCGTCTATTTACGAACAGTGGCATAAAGTTGTTCTTGTGCTTAACCAAACACTACGCCAGGAAAACGTGNGGGGGGGGGGGGGGGGGACGGAGATATGGATCCACGCAATTTCAACCTCGGCGTTACATGGACGTGGGAAAGAGCCTACGGTACCCACTGGACAGAAGGCTGGATGGGCACCAGAGCCGGTAAGGATGCTATGAAGAAAATAAAACAACACTTGCCCCTGCTGGGAATCGAAAACCGACTCCTCGGTTGTCCAGCCCGTAGCCTAGACATTACCGCCACAGCAGAACCTGCACTCAGCTGAGCTAAGAGACAACTTCTTGATGTGTACGCACGCTAACTGTTGGTACCCCAGTTTAATCATGGTAGGAAGATCAGTGAATTATGAATTGGAATGCATGTGGAAGGAAGCGATCACGGAGAAACTGAGTAAAACCAAAAATAACCTCAGGATAGCCACTCCCCATACCACATCTGGGTCCTGGGCCTCACAAATACGAAGCAGGAGTACCAACCACTCGACCGTGAAGTTCAACTGTGTAAACCAACTTCTTGATGCCCCTATATGCGCTTGTTGTGAGGAAGGAAGAATTTAACTTGAGTAATTCACTTCTCATTTCCCGGGGATTAAAAGCGGCAGCATTGTTAATTGTAACCACAGCCGCGCGGCAGGGGAGGGAGGAGCAATTAGAAGGAATTGGCTAAGTAGCTTGCGGGAGGGGGGGGGAGCTGATAATTCATACCGCACCACAGCGAGATGTTAATTCATAAATAACACTGCCTGCAGCATTTTAGGCTAATTAATAAATGAAAGAGTCAGTTTCCTGCACCGGCTTGATCGAGCGCTCCAACGGGCTAGGCACAATCAGGATCCAGCGATAAACAGGCGAGGCCTGACCCTATACACAGCTGCGTGGAACGAATAATCCAACAGGATCCAACGCCACGCAATTGTGGAGTGACCCTCACGCAACTGGGTGGACGGAACAATCCAACAGGCTAGGCACAAACAAAATCCAGAGCCACGTAGGTGTAGTGACCCTCACACAACTGGGTGGCGCGAAAAATCCAACGCCACGCAGGTGTGGAATGACCATCACACAACTGGGTGGAAGGAACAATCCAGCAGACTAGGCACAAACAGGTTCCAACGCCACGCAGGTGTGGAGTGACCCCCACACAACTTGGTGGCGCGAACAATCCAGCAGACTAGGCACAAGTAGGATCCAACGCCACGCAGGTGTGGAGTGACCCCAACACAACTGGGTGGCGCGAAAAATCCAGCAGACTAGGCACAAACAGGTTCCAACGCCACGCAGGTGTGGAGTGACACCCACACAACTGGGTGGAGTGAACTCATTACCAACATTACCCTAAACTGTGAAGCACGTTCAACTCACTAATACGTAAAAATGAAATTCCTGTCTTACAGAAAAAGCCAGGCATCTGTATTACAAGAACCAATCAGTTAACGCTGTTGAGGGAAACCATGGCTGTCTGTTGTGACGATGACACGACGCACAAGTACACTCTGTGGGAACAAAATGCGCTGTTGTAATGTTACAACCGGTAGTACACTGGTTATCACCGAGCTTTGAGCGGTTACGGAAGCTTAAGCGTAGTCTGTAAGTGCTGAGTGTCCAGTACAGATCGGTAAACATTCTTTGTGGATGTCAGCATCTTGATTATACACCGTCAAACGGTATGACGACTGAGGAATTGGGAAGGATTTTCAAGGAACTGGTCGCAGACTAATGGGGGTCTTTCATGGCATTTTGTTGGAAGGACTGAGGACCAGTGACCTGTATGGCAAAGTCCGTTGAAAGTTCCAGTTTACTGGTAGTGAGAAATGTTGGGCGGTACGTGGCCATATTAACTCACGGAGCAGAAATGTGGCCACGGATCACGACAGATCACAAGAGACTAACCGGACACTGGGATGACACTTTTAAGTAGGAGGCGCAATCTAAAGAGAGACAGACAATAAGCAGAAATAAATGTTGCAAGATAAATGAATAAATAACAGAATAAGAAGGAATGGGCACGTTTTAAGAAAGAATGAAGAGAATCCCAAGGAAAGTTTGAACATGAAGCTACAAGGAAAACTCCCAGGAAGACCGAGATCAGGCTGGGAACAACAGTTTAGGGCAGATGTCACACAGAGGGAAGGGAGAACTTGGGAACAAGAGGAGCCGGGAACGACACAGGCAGAAGGATAAGGAGTCTGTATCACGTCAATAACTTCTCCAGAACACACAGGAGACTGGACCATGGAAACAGATGAAAGAAATCAACTCAAACGGTCATCAAAGCGGGCGATGAACCGTCACACCGGAAGCACAATTACGGATCTCAGATATGACCCACACTTCAGCTGGAGCAATTACGGACCTCAGATATGACCCACACTTTAGCTGGAGCAATTACGGAACTCAGATATGACCCACACTTCAGCTGGAGAAATTACGGACCTCGGATATGACCCACACTTCAGCTGGAGCAATTACGGAACTCAGATATGACCCACACTTTAGCTGGAGCAATTACGGAACTCAGATATGACCCACACTTCAGCTGGAGAAATTACGGACCTCGGATATGACCCACACTTCAGCTGGAGAAATTACGGAACTCAGATATGACCCACACTTTAGCTGGAGCAATTACGGAACTCAGATATGACCCACACTTCAGCTGGAGAAATTACGGACCTCGGATATGACCCACACTTCAGCTGGAGCAATTACGGACCTCAGATATGACCCACACTTTAGCTGGAGCAATTACGGAACTCAGATATGACCCACACTTCAGCTGGAGAAATTACGGACCTCGGATATGACCCACACTTCAGCTGGAGCAATTACGGACCTCAGATATGACCCACACTTTAGCTGGAGCAATTACGGAACTCAGATATGACCCACACTTCAGCTGGAGAAATTACGGACCTCGGATATGACCCACACTTCAGCTGGAGCAATTACGGACCTCAGATATGACCCACACTTTAGCTGGAGCAATTACGGAACTCAGATATGACCCACACTTCAGCTGGAGAAATTACGGACCTCGGATATGACCCACACTTCAGCTGGAGCAATTACGGACCTCAGATATGACCCACACTTTAGCTGGAGCAATTACGGAACTCAGATATGACCCACACTTCAGCTGGAGTAATTACGGAACTCAGATATGACCCACACTTTAGCTGGAGCAATTACGGAACTCAGATATGACCTACACTTCAGCTGGAGCAATTACGGAACTCTGATATGATCCACAATTTAATTTGTGAAATTATGGCTCCGCAGGTGACCCACAATTAGCCACAGAAACTGCGACACTCAGGGATACTCCGCACTTTGGACGGCGAAATTACAGCCCTCGCAGGTGACCCACATTTGAGATGACGCAATTACGGCCCTCACAGGTGACTCAGACTTCAACCAATCAGCCTGTTCCAAAATTAACCTCCTTTGAAAAGTTTAGCAAATTAAAACATCCCGCCCGCACTCTGCCGCAAAGTGATGGAATAAACCAAACTTGATTAAATTTTCAAAAAAGCTCTATGCACAGTGAACCCAGTAATGATAGCAATTCATTAATAAACGTCACTTTGGTCTATACAATGTGTTGTAAAAAAGAACCAAACCCGGTTATGGGCGCGCCTCATGCATATAAAAAGGTGTACAGTCTGTGCCGGGCGCAACGTGAGCACCTGGGTATCCAGTTCTGGGAGCAGCCCACCACAAAAGGCAATGGCTGCAAAGGAGTGTACTCTGCCAGTAATTGTTTTAGTGGCCATAACGGTGCATCTTTGCCAGATGATACCCGATACAATATGATCAAATATGCATGTCTACACTACAGCAGCAGTGTCGCCAACACCACGGCTAAATATTTCACACCGCCCATATTAATTAGAAAGGCTTCCTTCTGTTTGGTGAGCATGGAGTACCGTTTCACGTCATTACACTTGAAGCTTCATACGCAGACATATACAAAAATAAACTACATCTTTTGGGTGCAATTCGGGGGAATGGCGGTGGGTGAAACTCAAAAACCAGATTTTAGATTGTGGTCTTCCGATTATGGCACCGTGTAATCTGACAGTGGTTATAAACATTTCGGAGTAATATACGACATACAAAATCTCCGGTCCAGAAAACCGAGATTAACGGCCGTGGGGAACCGTTGCGCTGACCACGCGACACCCTCTATCAGCTAAAGTCGGGGCTAGCTTCGCCGATAAGCGGCGGTCGCTCGGTCGGTATAGGTCCCTTGCGGACTACAGGCCACGGAGTTTTTTTTTTGTTTGTTTATACATACGTCTTCAGGAAACAAGTGACTGATATGTGGACTGAATATGGAGGCAGTCTGCTCCTAGAAAATGTAGGTAACCGCGCACTTGGCTATGTAATGTCACAACCCAGAAGAACTCTATCTCAATTTCCAGCAGTGTGTGAACCTCAAACCTTGAAATACAGCTATTAGTTCCATCATGCCTGTCTATTATGCAAGAGGACCGGAACAACAGAACTAATTTGTGACACATGGCACCTCTGTCATACAAGGAATAACATGTACAGGTAAAGGTAAGGTAACGTTGTCCCTGTGCTTAACCAATTAAGCATTATGCCATGAAAGCGTATGGAGGAATTGATGCATAAATTCACATTTTCTTGACCTCAGCACTAGTGGGAGGTCAGCTTCACGCCCAGGCCGCTTTATCCCCAAGGAAAGAGCCCATGGTACCCATTGGATAGGATGTTGGGTGGGCTCCAGAGCTGGTATGGATGACGTGAAGAAGAGAAAATCTTGACCCTATTGGGACTTGAACTCAGACTCCTCAGTCGTCCAGCCCATAGCCAGTCGCTATACCAACTATGCTATCCCGGCTCCCTAACATGTATGGGTTTCAGACTAAATAATTAAACTCCATGAAACAGGGTCCTTCTTGAGAAGCTAACAGTTGCTCATTTAGTCAAGAATTTTGAAGCATTTTATGGAAGTTGAAGGTTCATTACCATGTTCACAAGAGCCCTCCACTGGTCCCTATCCTGAGCCACATCGATCCAATCCATACCATTCCATCCTGTCACTCTAAGATCCATTTTAATATTGTCCACCCACCTACGCCTTGGTCTTTCCAGTGGTTTGTTTCCTACTGGCTTTCCCACCAATATCCTATATGCATGTCATGTAGCACGAATCCTTGACTTGATAATTCTAATTATACCTGGAGAAGAGCACAAGTTATGAAGCTCCTCATTATGCAGTTTTCTCCAACCTCCTGTCACTTCATCCCTCTTCGGTCCAAATATTCTCCTCAACACCCTGTTCTCAAACACCCTCAGTCTATGTTCCTCCCTTAATATCAGAGACCAAGTTTCACACCCATACAGAACCACAGGAAAAATTATAATTTTGTATATTCTAATTTTTGTTTTTGGACAGCATATGAGAAGACAAAAGGTTCTGGACTGAATGGTAGCAAGCATTACCCGAGTTCAGTCTCCTCTTAATTTCCTCCTCAACCAGGTTTTGATTTTTTATCATCATTCCCCAATATCTGAACTGTGCCACATTTTCAAAACGTCTGTTACCTATCTTCATGTCATGATTATGCCCTGCATTTTGGCGACGAGACAGCAACATGTACTTAGTTTTCTCTGTGTTTACTTCTAGACCAACCTCTTTACCTGCATCAATAAAAGTTTGTGTGTTTTTCTTTATGGTATCTGCATTATCACCCAGTAGATTCACATCATCAGCATAGGCTAACAGCTGATGTGTCCCATTTAATTTCAGTCCCACCTGGTTTCCCTGTACCTTCCTAATTGCATATTCCAAGGCAAAGTTGAAAAGGGTGGCAATAAAGCATCTCCTTGTTTTAGACCATTCTGGATAGGAAACTTATCAGACAAATGTTTACCTACACAGGCTTTACTATATGTTTGTTTAAACACATTTTAATCAACCTAACTAGTTTCATGGGTGTCCCAAACTCTATCAGAATATTGTACAATACTTCCTTCCTAACTGAATCATAGGCTTTCTTGAAGTCTATGAATAGCTGATGTACTGTCTCATCATACTCCCATTTTTTCTCCAATATCTGACGAATGCAAAACATCTGATCTGTAGTTGATCTGTTATGTCGAAACCCACACTGATGATCCCCNAGGATCAGGTATTAATGGCTCAGCTGTATGCATTTCTGTCTGCCTAACTTCACTGACCCTATGTACATTCAATCACTGAGAGATAGTTCGTCCACCTATTCAAAATGTTGTGGGAATCTGTAAGCAGATCACCATTCTCATCCTTCACTAAGTTACTGCTAGGTTGGTAACCCCTCTTAAAGTCATTTATTCCTCTATACAGGTCTCTAATGTTCTTGTTCTTACTGTTCATTGCAAGCTCATCAATTTTGTCTTTCAGATATTCCCTCTTTTTATTCCCGAAATGCCTGCTGGTTTCACGTCTTATATTGTTCAGATTATCCCCATTTAACTCACTTGGATCCTGTAACCACTGCAATTTAACTTGTTTTCTTTGGTCTAGTAATTTTGAGCATCCTTCATTGAACCATGGCTTATGCTTCTTCAGTTCATAATAACCTAGCCTCTCCTTGGCAAAAATTGTGATATTTTCTCTGATAGTTTCCCAAGCTTTATTAACATCCACCTCAGTGACCAAGTTTTCCAAAGCTGCGAACCTATTTGAGATTTCAACACATTACTGCTCTTTACCCTCTACCTCATTTAATTTCTTGCGATGGAACCTCTCCATTGTTTTCTTACTCACTGCCAGTTTTTCCCCAACCTTTGCCATCACCAGATAGTGGTCAGTATCACAATCTGCTGCCCTGAATGATCGGACATCAAGTATGCTTGAATGCCATCTCCTATCTATCAAAATATGGTCAATGTGATTGTGTATCTTCCTTTCAGGAGATGTCCAAGTAAATTTATGGATGTTACGATGTGGGAACATTGTACTTTTGACAGTAAGATTTTTTGATGTGGCAAAGTTTACTACTCTTAACTCCATTATCATTACTAATTTCATGCAAACTCTCATTCCCAATTATTGGTTTGAAAATGTCTTCCCTCCCTACTTTGGCATTGAAATCTCCTAACAAAACTTTCATAGTGTACTTTGGGAATTTATCAAATACGTGTTCTAGTTCTTCATAGAACCTGCCCTTTATGACAGTTCATTACCACAGGTGGGAATTAAGAAAACAGATAATAAATAGACTGAATTTAAAGTTCTCACAGCAGTGATTACAAACAGTACTGTCTTCTGGAATATAAATATAAATATATATATCAAGAAATGCTCCAAACACTAATAACACTTGTGTTTTATGTTGTGTACAACATGTTTGTATGGAAGGCTTTTTTTTAATCCAATAAAATTCAATTTGGGCTCCATGTAAAGTAGGACTTCTAACTGATATAAAGGGCCGCGCCATAGCTCAAGTGGTTAGTTGCTGGCTTCCCACCGCGGCAGCCTGGGTTCAATCCCCGGTCTGGTCAAGTGGGATTTGTGGTGGACAAAGTGGCACTGGGGCAGGTTTTCTCTGAGTACTTCGGTTTCCCCTGCCAATCTTCATTCCACCAATTGCTCCACAATCACTCTCACCTATCATCTGGGGCTGGTACAATAGGCCAGAAGTGGCCACAGTACACGGGACTTAGTCCCACCCCACTAGAAATAAAAAAAAAAACTGATACAAACCAAAATGAAATAAGCAAGACAACATTTATTGCACCTTCCAATAATAAATTTTGTCTAAATCCACTGAGTCGTTTTGGAGATTAAGCACATGGACACAACCCCCATCATATATTCATTTTATGAACTTCATGCAAGGAATTCATTGTGTTAAGATGCAAAGTTAGAGCTTCAGCAGGATCCATCTGCAATACTTTATGTACTGTCAAACTGAATCTTGGCCTAAATTATACAAATCCCTAAATACAATTTAGGAAAGATAAATAATTCAGATGAAAGATGTAGCAAATAAGGATGTGAATATTAAGCATTCTTAGCACAAAATGAATAAAGTGAACAGAGAACAAGAAGGCCAAGCATCAGCATCTTCAACATGAGTACGCATACAACTTCCACTTTATGCATTTTCTCAAACTCAACTGCCAATCAAACCCCCAAAGACAAAAACAAAATGTGTTATCTCATTTAGTTCTGAATAAGCTGGGGGCAAGCCAGCCAGTACAATGACTACCCACAGGCTACAGGGGCACAAATTTTCTTTTCTCCACTGCCTCTTCAGACAGGCTCTGGGGGCCCAAACAGACTTTCTATCCAATCTTCTATCTAATGCCACCTTCATACTGTGATGCTTATACACAGGGGCAACTTCTCCTTATTTTCACCACATTCTGAAACATATTGCAGCCGCACAAGCTCTGAAGTGAAATGACAACACAGCCCAAGCTTTAAATGAGATCTGCAGCCTCTGTCCATATGCTTCCTTAATTCTGTGTGACATAGTTCCTAACCTGTTGTCACCATCTTCAGCTTGATTTTCCTCATGGGTGTTTTACTTTTAGTTTCATCTTCAAGTCATCCTCTGGGATTCTACGTTCCTTCATTCTTAAAACCTGATGACACTACATTATTCTGTTATTGATTTCTTGAACATTGCTTAGAAAATGGCAAACTTCCAGTTTGCTCCTGACACATAAGAGCATTCAAATGTCTGTTAATTCAGTTATATCGCTCCATCCTGATATGCAGAATCAAAGTTAGATATTTAGGTTTGGCCCAGCTGGCTCCTGACACATAAGAGCATTCAAATGTCTGTTAATTCAGTTATATCGCTCCATCCTGATATGCAGAATCAAAGTTGGATATTTAGGTTTGGCCCAGCTGAGGAGATGTGTCTGCTTTAGTACTGCTGCTGCTGTCAGCTCTGGCAACAGCACTTGCTGTCCATTTTGTGAAGGCCACTACAGCAGACAAAACCAACCCATGACACCAAGCCCAGTTTCACATAACCTGCATCTAATGCAGCCGTGTAAAACATGTGGCCCCTCAACTTTAAGAGCTAATTGATATTAAAATCAATATTAAAATTTTAGTAGAAATATTTTTTGTGAAGACAATTTTCCAAATGACCAGAAGACAAGAAGTCTCAGGCAGACATAAATTAGCAGACTGCAGGAAATTCAATGTTTTGCTATTTCTAACATAATTTCTTGTGTAATCTCTCTTTTTACATAGTGTAACATGTTGCGCAACGGAGAACCCCTCCCTACCCAGCAGCAACGTGGCAACTCAGGCCACAGGCGCGTGGCGGTAACGCAGCGCTCCCCTCCCACCCCTCCTCGGTGACGTAACGCGCAACGCTACGTACCCGTA
>NW_019731994.1:431135-433157 GCF_002891405.2 Cryptotermes secundus | reverse complement strand
TAATAAATAGAATTAAATTTCCTTGTATCAAAATCTAATGTATATTTCTATTCTGAAGTGCGGCCCTGGACTATTATTTATAGGGCTGAGGTGGCCCTCTGTACAATTTGAGTTTGACATGCCTGATCTAATGTGTAACTTTATGTTCAAGGTGTAACTTCACCTTGACAGTGAAACAATTTCAGTAATGCAATGCAGCTGAACCACAAAATCAAATCTTACACACAAACTGCCCCTGTGATGATTACTGCCTTCTGAGATGTCACACCATGCAGTTTCACAGACAAGTACTGCTGTTGGCAGAAACGTGCTGTTGCCTTCTTCAGGTCTCATATTTTTTTTATTATTATTATTAGGGGGGGTGGGTTTCCCCATGCACTTAGACCAGTTATTGGTCCATTGTGCGCCCTCTTTAATTTCTACTGTCGCCATACCCTACCGGTACTGGTGCGTGCTATCAGCCCCGTTCAGCCAACGAGGTCGGCCCTTGGTACCTGATATTTCCCCCATCTACCAGAGGCATGGGAAACTTGTTGCCTAATTTTGCTCAGAGGTCTCCTAGAGACATGAGGATCTTTTACGTGCTGTAAATCTATGACACGGGACCCACAGCTTAAAGTCCCTCCCGGAGGACTTGTTCCCTGAATTTTTCCGCCCTTAAAAATTCCATGACCTCCGCCGGGTTTGAACCCGTGTACTTTGAGTCATGAGGTGGGAACGTTACCCTAGACTACGGAGGCCGCTCAGTTTTCATATAGCTTTATCTATCTAATGGGCCCCACAGAACAGCTGCCAATTTTTTTTTTTACTTGAAGATGGAGACAGCCAACTTTCTGTTTGCATCCATTCAGTGATGTCCCATAACACTGCTACATCATTACATGTCAATGATTTAACCAAACGTCTGAAAGGATTCATACAACCTGCATGTACCTGACAGGCACTTCAGCAAAACAGACTGGGAAATATCAGCTGACAGGGAAGTACAGAAGCAAACACAACATCTGCACTGAGGTCAAGGAAAAAAAGTTCTACAGATGGTGCATATGATAGCTGCTGCTGTGTCCTAACAAGCTCAAAGCTCTTGTTGTCCATGAAGATTATCAATACATATGATTCTACAAACAGAATGGCAAGATGACTGAAGGAAAATATAAGGAAGAATAAGAGTTTAGGGGAGATGTGGAGGGGGTCAGTCCATGGCTCTTCTTTCCACTGCCCCAGTACAGCGGAACAAAAATGAGTTCCTGCAGGATATGCCTCCAGATTGCTGGACAGTTGCTTTACATGTTACCCACTTTTGCAAGCACTACACTCCCTTCCCAACATCAAACATGGACATCTTAAAATTTCTAATGCACCTAAGAGTAGAATTTAATCGACAGAGACTTAACATCTCCAAACTTACTTTTCTCTATTTGATTGTATTCCATATTCATTAGACAATTATTCTGCTTTGCTACCATAGTACAGTTCGAAATATAACTAGGCCTAATGATGCTTGGTGCATCACACATTGACATGTCAGGGAGAAACTGCTAAGGACAAGAAAGACAGTTAAAAAGAAGCTGTTTGTGGTCTATAATCTTAGAGCTTTGCTTGTGATACAGCTGTCTGCAGTATGACAAGAGCAGGTAAGACGTGGAACTTAAATCCCCAGTTTATCAATGTTTGACAGAAACAAAATTACTAGGACCATGGAAATGAGGAAAACCTTAAACCAAGGAACACTCAGAAGACTCTTACCTCATAGCCTGTGCTAGGGTATGTGATCTTCGGCCAGGAAAAAGAAGCAAAGAGGAAGTGCCACATCACAAATGCAAAAGGTTGATATGGCATCAGAATATAGTTCTGTGTGGCGTGGATCTTGTGGCTCAGCATGTCCGCGGTACAGAACCACTCCAGTCCAAGTGACACCTGCATATTAAGAACGCTTTGTTACATACACACACACACACACAATTAACTGGGTGTTTAAACAAGTATCAACATTTGCATTCACTTGGTCTCCATTAATATTAA
>NW_019731994.1:402752-430105 GCF_002891405.2 Cryptotermes secundus | reverse complement strand
AGGATAGGTGTGACTCGCATGAGATACGTCATAGGGATGAAAAATCCTGAACAATTTTAATATTTTTAACATTTAACATTTATCAATATATATATGATAAATATATATATTTTAGTTATTTTAATATGAAGACGGCAAGGCATGCAGTGAACTAGTTTAACGTAAATCGAATAAGCACCTGAAGATGGCACTTTTGTGCCGAAACATGTAGTGCGAGAGAGAGGAGTGAGATAGATGAGTGTATGCACTGGAAGACGGTTGAAATAAATCATGGACTTAAATCAGTGCAACAGGACGCTAAAATATAACTCTACCGTAATATTTGCACATTGCTTTAACAGCCATGGCCACTGTACATATTGGCAAGAGTACAAAGGGAATTTCACTGTACCTTTGGCTGTTTGCTATTACATCTGCAGTAGGAAGCACAACAGTGACATTTTTGTATACAAATATGCTACACATAATGCGTAACTAAAGACTGAACCTCACCAAGACTTCTAGGTTCCAATGGTTCCACCAATAAACTGTCAGCATTTGTGATTATGTACTGTCAAAGAAAATGGCACAGTACACATTAATGGTAACTATACAAATGTGTTCTAATTATAGTGTCTTAGAATTTGTGTGGAGTGACTGAGGAAAGTGACAGAGTATAGAGAGATCTAAGCTGAGAACATTAAAGTAGCTCACCGCTTCAAGTCGGCTATCCCTGAAGCTCATGCTGAGGAAGTTCTCATAGACACCCTGCATGAGACGATCATAGTCGCCACAGCACTGTACCGTCTTCAGCACACCAAGCATCCTGTAAAAATAAAATAAATTTTGAAGTCAGACAAGTAGGGCTATATTATTATTATTATTGGAGGGGGTGGGTTTCCCCATGCACCACGACTAATAGTCTATTGTACGTCCCCCTTTAATATTCTACCAGTCTCCATACCCTGCCGGTACTGGTGCTCACTATCAGCCCCGTTCAGCCAGCAAGGCTGGCTGCGGTACCCGATGCTTACCCATCTACCGGAGGCATTGGAAACTACTTGGGCGGGAAACTTTTTACCTAATAATTTTGCTCAGAGGTCTCCTAGAGACATGAGGATCTTTTACATGCCGAAAATCTACGACATGGGACCCACAGCTTATAGTCCCTCCCGGAGGACTTGTTCCCTGAATTTTTCTGCCCTTAAAAATTCCACGACCTCCGCCGGGTTTGAACCCGCGTACCTTGATTCATGAGGTGGGAACATTACCCCTAGACTACGGAGGCCGCTAACTAGGGCTAAAACTACAGACACATCTTCTGGAACATCTCAACTACCTTCCTTATATTGCCAGGATTGCACACACAGTGATAATACAGTCCTACATAATTATGACGCTTCAAACACAGGTGTGGTTCACATCTCTCCCTTCTAGCAACATACTTCCTGCTGGGACTCGTTTTCTGTCTCAGAGATATGCATGTATCTATCATTGCAACACCTACAAATAATCACTATTTTAATTAATATGTCATATGTTATATTTTTTAATTTTAATTTTGTTTATTATTTAGTATTATGTGATATTGTTTTATGATTAATGTTTAATGATTGTGACGAATGAACTTGGAGTAGTAAGAAGTGAAAGGTTGTATTTCTAACAGTGTATGTATCTATGTTGTTATGATATGGCTTGATTTAATGTTACACCATGTATCTTTTTATGTTTTGTATGAGATTGTATCAGTTTGATGAGCTCTATATCCTATGGGTGCTAAAGCCCCTGTACAGGATTTGTGGAGTTATTTAATAACAATAAACAACAATAAACAACAAAATTTTTATCCTACATTCTTCCTTAGAAAGTACAGCTAAAATACGGAAATGATTATTTGAGCTAACAAACAAACAAACACATAAAGTAACTCCTTGGTCCTCAGCATTTCCCAACATCTGACATATGCCCCATGTCACTATGAAATCTGGAGATTCGCTGATGTTACCATCAAGCTTGCCCCTATTCTGTGACAATTCAATCCACTTTACACACTGACATCCATATTAACCTATTCAAGACTTCGATGGCAATCTGCTGCTGTTGCAGCTACATTTAAATTGAATCAAGCTGTTGCCATTGTATGGTCACTTCATATTTACATTTTCTTTGGTGTGTACAGACAAATACTCTACAATGGATTGTTTGGTCAAACAGACAGAAAAGCGTAAGGCTGTCATCTCTTGATGCAAAGATTAAATACTAGCACAATCTACAAGTGAACTTCATAATGTCTCGGAGATGTGGCATTGATAAACGAAGCAGGATATTTGGTGTCACAGACAATGTTACTTTTAACCAGCAATCTATATCTAGGTGTCCCAAGAGGCCTTCCCACCTCTCAGGTCCTGCACTGCGCCCATCCCAACCAAACTTTGCTACCTATACTAACTGAAGCTGGTCTATAGACTATGAATCAGCTCAAGTTACCTCGAAGCATAAGCACAATAGACCACTGTAGGTTGCGGTGCAAGGGCCGAGAAGGCCCACCCCTTATGCAGAGTGTTTCAAAAAGAGCTTTACACCTTTGAAAGCTTATATAAATTTATACAGAGGATATACACAACGTTTTGAACTGTCATAATGTAGCAAAACACACCAAGTTTCATGCACATGGTACTGTAGTACCCAATATCGCCACCGCAAGCGCTCCCTCAGTTGAAATCAAGATGGCTACTTTCACAGGTGCAGAGTGTGCTCGTTGTGTTTTGGTTCGAGGAAATGAAGTCTACTGCACAAGTTAAAAGCAAATTTCGCACTCAGTATCGCAAGGAACCTCCCAGTAGGCCTACAATTTACTCCTGGCACAAGAAGTTTGTTCAGACTGGATGTTCTGTGTGCCATGCCAAGCCACCTGGTCAGCCACGTGTTTCTGACGCTACAGTGGAACAGATTAGGGAGAGCTTCGTTCGAAGACCACGAAAGTCAACGTGACATGCGTCTCTGGAAACTGGTATTCCAAATGTTACTGTGTGGCGAGTGTTACGAAAACGTTTACACTTAAAGCATACGAACTATCCATCGTTCAACACCTTACGGATGCAGATAAGGTGGTTCGTAAGGAATTCTGTATGCAAATGTTTCATCAGATACAAGACGATGAGAAGATTCTGCACTCCGTAATTTGCAGTGATGAGAGCACGTTTCATGTCAGTGGTAAGGTCAATACCCACAACTGCAGGATCTGGGGCTGCAAAAATCCATGTATCTCCCTGGAACATGTTCGTGATAGCCCAAACGTGAACGTGTTTTGCAACCTCAGCAAAGAGTGTACGGCCCTTCTTCATGGAGATGACCATTGCTGATATCGTATATCTGGACATGCTCCAAGAGTTCCTCATTCCACAGTTAGACGAAGATGACCAAGAAGGATGCATTCACTTCCAGCGAGACGGTGCATCCCCTCATTACCTTGGAGAAGTGCGCAAGTACCTCAACACCCGTTTCCCAGGTTGGTGGATTGGTAGAGCGGTGCTGATAGCATGGCCACCTCATTCGCCGGATCTTATTCCCCTGGATTTTTTCTTATGGGGATTCATTAAAGATCAAGAGTTCGTACCACCTTTGCCTGCAAATGCCGTTGAGCTCCGAACTCGAATTACTGCCTCAGTTGCAGAAGTGACACCAGAGATGCTACGTAGCGTGTGGCAAGAGACTGACTACAGGTGGGACGTCTGCCGCATTACCAGTGGAAGTCACATTGAACCGTAACTATCCGAGGTAAAACTCGGTGTGTTTTGCTACATTATGACAGTTCAAAACGTTCTGTATGTCCTCTGTATAAGTTCATATAAGCTTTCAAAGTTGTAAAGCTCTTTTTGAAACACCCTGTATATTCATTCATACCTTGAAGCAAGGGACATGTCATCGAACTTCATCTCGAGGGAGTTCAAGTCTGGCATTGGTTGAAGTCTGTCATCTCCTTTCGCCAAAATGGTACTGAACAGCTTCCTAAAACAAACAAAAACCATTTATATTGAAGTTTCCTGAGCAAGCAGATGCCCATACAATTTGCATACAGAAGAGCTTCTAGCCAGATAAACATAAAACTCTGTTATTTTCAACGTTTTAATCATACTAAATAAGATACAGATGTCTACAAACTTTTGGCTGATATGGACTATTAGTCACAAACAAATCTGCTAAAATTAAAGCCAGGTATATATGTGAGCTACCAAGATTTTGTTGGGAGGTGGGGGAGGGGTAGAAAATTTGCCTACAGATTTAAACTTAAGACATTTTAAGGATTATTTTTACTGACTAACTTAGAACATTCAACTTAGAAGAATGACCTTAAGAAAATATAGTTCATTCTTGGTCCTAACATTTAGTACAGTTCTACTTTTCAGTTTTTATTTCTTCCAGGGACAGCAGATGCCTGCTTTAACCCCCACCCCTCTCTCAAAAGTACAGAATTTTGTGCTCTTATGTTTATGGTGCTATATTAATTTACACAACTTCAAGTTGTACAATTTGAAGTTCTCACAGTGGTGGTTATGAAGAATTCCATCTTCTGGGACATAACACTGTGTAGTCCACTGAAAGTCGACTAACCAATGCTTCAGAAGAACGTGTCACCTCCAGCTTCTGGGTGGGAGAATAAGCCAAGCAAGAAATCAGGGTAAACAAGGGTGAAGCAGGCAGAAAGCAGAGCTCTGCTATCTGCTTCATACTGGTTACTTGTTTCGCTTATTCTTCGACCCTGAAGATGGAGGCAACATGTTCTTCTGAAATGCCGGTTGACTTTCAACAGACAACATGGCATTATACACCAGAAGACAGAACTTCTCGCACCTTCAAGATATTTTCTATTCATGTTCATATTAGTTACTTACACCTACAAGCACGTGGTACTTGAAACAAATTTTTTTGCACATCATATAGTTATTACGTGTATAACCGAATTCCTATTTAAGTTATCTAAATTTAAATTTTTTTTCAGTCCAATTGACTGTTCAACTATACCAACACAATAAATCACTGCCAGGAAGTCACAGAAAAACGCAACACCCGGCACCATATTTCTGTTTCATACAATCACAATACTGAAGACAATCGATTATTTTNTTACGTGTATAACCGAATTCCTATTTAAGTTATCTAAATTTAAATTTTTTTTTCAGTCCAATTGACTGTTCAACTATACCAACACAATAAATCACTGCCAGGAAGTCACAGAAAAACGCAACACCCGGCGCCATATTTCTGTTTCATACAATCACAATTCTGAAGACAATCGATTATTTTCTATTGGAATTTCTGATGATGTTTGATCTCGTGCACGAAATAAAAATATCAAATTTGGCACCTTCATGCACTCAGATCTTAGTTTTACCCCCTATATTACAATCTTGTCAACCCCAGGGTCATAGTGCAGCTGGAAGGATTAGGTCAATTGAAGAAATCCACCTCATCGGGACTTGAACCTGCAACCTTCCAGCTTGTAGCATAGTGCCTCAACCAACTATGTTACTGTGTGGCGCCTGCAAATCAGTAACAGTGTTGTAATTATTTGCAGTTACAACTTGTTAAGCATCCAATAAATCCAATTACCAATCCAAACCCTGTCTTTAGTCACTGCAACATGTGACAGTACTCACTGACATGAGAAGTTCAACTCTCCCATAAATACTACAACTGTTTTGTGGTCCTCAGGTATGAAATTATTTACATTTCCTGTCACCAGTGTCATACTTTTTCACTTCCCTCACCTGAAAGTAGAATTATTATGTACCAATCCAAAATGTCTGCTAGAAGGGTTCTCTAATCTAATGATTACAAAATTTTGTTTGTGAACCCTTCGGAAGCAAAAATTCTTCCAGGGGAGTCACAACATTTTACACAAATATTATTAAGGTAAATTTATAAAAAGACAAAAATGAGATGTTATAGTTTGTGCAAAGCTGTAAATGCATGTTGAAGTGCAAGTCAAAACTATAGTTTAAGGTGAAACAATATCTTATGTACATGTCTGCTTGTTCCTTTCAGTATGGTAAGATCTTTTTATCCCAAATGTGTGTGAAGCAGTTTCTTACCTCCTGGGGCGCTGTATCTGGAACACCTCCTGCCAGACAGAAAACAAGCCTTTCTGCATATCCTTCTGCCCGATGCTACTTTTCTGAATGTCAACCAGGCGGACATCTTTCTTCCGGGACTTGAAGAAGTGCAGCACAGAGAGACATGATCGGATATCATTGTGAGACTTTTCGGCAAGAGCTAAAAGTGCTCCCATATCAGTCCTGATGCACTGCTTGCGAGCAATTTCCAGCAGCCGCTGTGCTAACCTGCACGCAGTACCAAAACACTCAAATGGAGTCAAACAGCAGCAAAGTTTTCCAAGTTTCCTCATGTAACTCGAGTCCTGCAAAAAGCTTCATTTCAAATTCTACCAGAACAGCCCATCCATGAGCCAAGTGCCAATTTCTATGACATATTACAGAGATAAAGGGATAAACAAAACATACCAAGCAAACATAACAGCAGTGATGCTAACCTTGAGGAAGCTGTTGGAGGAAACTGGACAATGAGTGCGATCTGTCTCAGTGACCGGAGAGCTGGAACGTACACATCATTACAGATGCATATGACTGGCCGTTTTAAGACACCACCACCACGCCCCTTCTTTTTGCTTCGTGCCCCTCTGCCTGTGTCTTTCCCCAGCACAAATTTTATGAGAACATCTATGGATGCCTGCAAGTAGAAGTTTATGTCAACATGACACACCAGTATCCAATGGTGCAATTCTATGGTCACAGCTATGGACTTCCAGGTTTTATAACATGCTAAGTCTGCTTTTGTCACTGCAGAATGATGAAAATGGTTCTTCTTCTTATTCTAGTCATAAAATTAGACCAATAAATGACCTGTTTCACCCTCAGGATTGTAACTGTGTAGTAGTCTCTTTAAAAGCAGTCCAAGTCCTTGCATTCCGATGGGTCAATAATCAACATGTTGTTTTAGTCGTCTATGTCCACAATCCTTCTAACGTGGTCTAACCACACAAGTTTTGAGGTTCTAATGGCAGTAAATATTATGATTATGATACCATACACACTGGTGTGTGGTTACCAATGTTTTGGAAGAACATACTGGCTCCGTGTCTACCTCTGGAACATGTTGGTACCCACCTACCAGACTAAATATCCCATAAGGTCACAATCAAAATCCTACCACCATGATAACCTCAGACTTTATGCGTATTCCAGTATTGTAAAATTTAATGTAGAGTTGTCCCATGCTTAATTAAGCGCCATGCCATGAAGATGTATAAGTATTAGCTCCACCATCCTTGAGTAGTCGGTTTCATGCCTCTGTTGCTTTACACCCAAAGAAAGAGCTGCTGGTACCCACTAGATAGGAGGCTGGGTGGGTCTCAGAACTAGTCAGGACACCACAGAGATGAGAAACATCTGCCCCTGCCAGGAATTGAAACCTGACTCCTCAGTCATCCAGCGTATGGTCTTGTTTCTATACCACCTGAGCCATCCTTGCTCCATTCCAGTGATATGTGAATATAAATTCTAACCCCTTATATCAATTTCAAGTCTAATATCTGGGGAACAGGGCTCACCGCAGGGGCACCATCAATCTCGTCCAGCACCAGGCAGTTGGGTCGTGGCTGCATGCCCATTACGGACCTCATCTGTGTAGCTGCCTCCAGCTGAGTCCGGAACACATCTGGACTCCTGTCATCACTAGCATTCACCTCCACTACGTTGTAACCTGCATGTGTGCTGACCATGTGGGCCAGTGTTGTTTTCCCCAGGCCTGGCGGCCCACACAGTAGAGCGACCTTCTGCTGCGGGCAGCCATGTTCATCCAACCCATCATTCAACACATGACTAAGCTTCTTCTGGAAGCGGTTCTCTGCAAGAAAGGGAATACACAATGATTTGTGCACATCTTACTCGTAACTAAGTTACAGTCTGCTAATGACATATTTGTCAGTACATTAAACAATAAAGATTCTGTAACGTGGAACTTGGTGATTTATGTACTTCACCTAATCTTGTTAAGATAGTCACAACAAGTAGCTTAAAAGTAAATGGATATTTAGTTTAAATGCATGCAGAATTTTGGTTAGGGAACATTTTGGAATGTGAGAATGTGAGGATTCAGTTATTCAGTATAGAGGGGGTGGGTTTCCCCATGCACCGCGACTAATAGTTTATTGTACGTCCCCCTTTAATTTCTACTGTTTCCATATCCTACCGATACTGGTGCCCGCTATCTCCCCTTTCTGCCAGCGAGGTCGGCCCTCTACTGGCAGTGGTACCCGATAACTCTCCCCTTTCTGCCAGCGAGGTTGGCCCTCTGCTGGCATTGGTACCCGATAACTTCCCCATCTACCGGAGGCATTGGAAACTACTTGGGCGGGAAAATTTTTGCCTCATTTAGCTCAGAGGTATCCTAGAGACATGAGGATCTTTTACGTGCTGTAAATCTAAGACACGGGACCCATGGCTTAAAGTCCCTCCCGGAGGACTTGTTCCCTGAATTTTTCCGCCCTTAAAAATTCCACGACCTCCGCCAGGTTTGTACCCGCGTAACTTGAGTCATGGGGTGGGAATGTTACCCCTAGACTATGGAGGCCGCTAAGAATGTGAGGATAATAGTAAACTGGGTGTTCGGAAAAGTTAATTGCAAAGACAAGAACTAGAAGACTGATTTTTCTGTTCTTCATATTTTACACAACATCCCAGCATTTCCTGCAGACAGGGACTTAAACAATATTTTCTGTGTACACATGTAGAGAAGTGTGTGCACACAGTCTCACTAAACACAGACACCATCACTCACCATTTTTGCTGTCAACCTTGGCCTTCTGCTTGACTTTCCTGTCTCGGTTAAACACAATCTTGTCCCACAGCTTCAGCCAGTGCAGAAGTGTCCTGTTGGCACCCTACAGTTTACAGGAACAGAATTACACTAAAATAATTAATCTATTCTTCCTGATCATTTACGTAGCTATGAAAATTAGTATACAGAAGACAGAAAAATAACATAGAGGTGGATACAGAAAAAACATGAGATAAACAAAGTATGGAAGAGTCTGGAAGTGGCTAATGTGAAGCGGAAAGTCCCATGCCTGATGTCACAGTGCAGTGAATAGGGAATTGGAAAAGATTTGGAAGGACGTGGTCATGGTGTAATTTAAAGTAAATTTTCCTGGTGAGACTGAGAATGAACACAGTAGGATTCTTGACTGAGATTTAAATTTGGCACCTTCTAAACATGAATTAGTGGCACAAAACACATGATTGTGATGTTCAACCCTGAGGCCCTGAAGCACAATCTAGACACAAGGGATTATTTTCTTTGGTCATCAGTCTTACTCATCACTCACAACAAAGTTTCTTTTCTTTTCTGCAATATTATTTGTATGATATACAATAAAATGACCAGCTTTTCTTGCATTCTGACACAGTATACATGTTTCCTGTGGGGTCCGTGCCAAAGAATTATAAGAGATTCCAGAATAACCGAGAAGGCAGTCCAGGAGGGTTGAGTTGAGAGTTCACTTCTGTACAGGAGGCTGTGAAGAAAAGAAATGCAAGAGTGCAGCTTTGAAAAGAAGATTTTATGTATAATATTTGGAGTGTCTAATTCAGTGAGACTGTTACAGTTCCTGGGTTATAAATGTTATAATTTCAGTAATCCTTAGAGTGTTATAATTAACTGTAAGTACAACTAGTAAGTGGTAAATAAATCCGATTACCAATCTGAAACCTGAAACCCGTTTTTAGTCACTCCTACACATGACAGCTGGTGTCAGAAATGGGATTGGATTTTATTGATTGTATCTGTGAAAGAAGGTATACCACTATACTAAGAAAACTGAACAAATAATGGCAATGATGGACGAGATAACTGCCACCCAGAAATTGATGTTAGCAGAAATGAAAGCTGACCAAGAACAAAGGACAGCCTGTCAAGAAGTGATGGAGGCCAATCGAGAGAAGATGGAGCCATCTCCAGAAATGATGTAGTCAGCAGGGGAGCATTGTGAGGTCCCTATGGAAGGGGTCAGAGTGAAATCTTTTGGAAAATGAAGAAGTGGCACAGAGGCCAGCATCTATTTGCAGGGTGATGAAGAGAGCTGAAGGAACTGACCCGAGGAGATTGTGGATCCAGGAGGAAGTTGGCTGCAGGAAGGTGTCTCCTTGTGCAGCAATGGCATGATGCAAGAGAAATGTCTTCAGGAAAATTCAGACCCAGGGATGGAAATTGGGGACTGTGGAAGAAATTGGCTGCAGCTGGCAGGAAGAAGACCCACTGTGCAAAAGTGGCACAGTCATGAAGGACCATCAGTTGAACAGGGACAGCGGAAGAATCAGACCAGGAATTTGCATGAGGAACCCAGAAAGGATGGACACTTCGAAAGAGACAACTGATGCACCAGGAAGGCACCAATGGAATCAGGAACCAGGACTTCGAGGAGCAGCTATGGCTTGGAAGTGAGAGGACAACCAGCGGGATCAACAGGAAGGCCATCGGGCTTGAGATTGTGAAGCAAGCAGTAGGGATTTCCAGTGGGTCATGAAAAATTAGGAACTGGACCTTGTGGACCTCCAAAACTTAAGAAGAACCTAGTAGCAATACTAGCAATGCTGCAATAAGGGGGGAAAAAGAAGAGCAATGGTAAGGAAGGTGAGGTGAAATCAAGTGCAGGCCTTGGAAGAAGGAAAGGCGGTACACTGATAGGCTACTTGGGATGAGCAGCCTTAAAGAGGGAGCAATGTAACAGATTTGATCAATGCATTGCCAGATAACAGCTCGGTAAACACCGTCCAACATGCAACAATAGATGAGGCTGTGTTTTCTATGTCATCCGCACCACACACAGTGCTGGTAACAGACCAATGAACTCGCAGTCTGACATGTGACACGCATTTTCTGTGGGGTCCATGCTGAAAAGCATTATAAGAGGTTCCAGAATAACCGAGAAGGCAGTTCAGTGAGACTGTTACAGTTCCTGTGTTATCAATCCATCACCAGGAACAGATAGTGAAAACATTATTTATGTTATAATTACAGTAAACCTTAGTGTTATAATTAATTGTAGCTATGACCGGTAAGTGGTTAAGAAACCCAATTATCCAAACCCCATTTTTAGTCAGTCTTACACATGACAATATTATATTTGTAATTGGATGGGACTTCTGTAGAGGTACACAATAAACTGATTAAAATATAGTAATGTGGCATATTTGCTCTAGCAGGAACTGTTCAGCCACAGAGACCTTGGGGCATGCGCACATGGGAGAGTAGTGGCGTGTCGCTAGGCGACAACTCTGTGAACGCTTGGATAGCGTAACAGGAAGTAGGGGTCATGTGACCTCTGCTTTTCTGCAAGTGATGTCACATACCCCCACCCAGCCCATCGCTACTCGACACTTGGTAAACACCCTTCCACGCTAGGCTGTGACGTCATACAACAGTGATAGCTATCACATAACTGGTTTCTATGGAGTCTGCTGCTGGGCAATTGCTCAGTAAACACGTTCCAACAATATGGGCTGTTTTCTGTGTGGTCAGTGCGGAAGTGATATAACGAGAGTATCTGTCAGTGTTGAGGCAGCAGAAGTCATACAAAATCATGATAACGAACATGTTCGCGGTATAGGACAAGGTGAAGCCAGACAAAGAAAATATAAGTGGCTTAAACTTGGCAGTGGTCAAGCTTATGACCGTTCAAATGACTAAGTTTTCATTGCAGCATAAGATCTGTAAGTTAGGCATGATCTGCTCTGTAAAGCCTGTACCGACAGGGGACTTGTGTGTAAAGCAAAAGGAAGAGTTTTTGATAACACATCATATGTGTGAAATATACATTTGACGAAAGGTCGAATGTATTCATAAGAAACAGACCCATCTTCTCGCCAGAGAGGATGTTACATAAGGACTATTACCACATGAGTTCAGTTGGAAAAAAAAAAAAAAAAAAATCTCTGGTCGCGGGCCTCAAGGGGCCTGATGCCAAGACGAGGTGATTGGCGGTAAACCGCAAGTCGTAAAATAACTCTGACTCTGACTCTGTTGAGCCAGTTAAGAGTAGTTGAGAGTTTTGGTGTGAGTGGAAATATGGTGATTTCTCAAGATAGAAATTTGGAGATGTCTGCACAGCATCCAATTTGTTCAATTATATTGAAAATTGTAAGTCCCATGGAAATTGTGTGGTGAATATGAGATTTGCAATCCATTTTTCTCTACAGTTTTCATTCGAAAGATTTTATGCTCTGATAAATATACTATTTAGCTAGGCCGTCAAGTTAAATCATAACTAACAAAATAAGAATTGAAATGGTTGAACAAGTCTTAATAAAATTTTCCAGTATCAATGTTCATGAGAATTTTCCAGATGTTCTCAAGTCATTTCATGTATATAAACAGTCAGTTGGAAGTGATGAGTGAACTTAACAGATGCTCCATAAAGTTGCTAAGTCCTAAAATGACACAAATAAGACAGAAACTTGATAATCCAAACACATATATTCAGGAGTATAATGAAATGCAGAAATCAAAAGTTGCTGACAAAGAAATTATCTGTGTTGAAGTTTCCAGTGCAATGATTTCTCAGACTGTGGTCTTCTGGTTGTTGTAAACCAATGTTTCGGAGCAACATCCTGCCTTTGTCTTCAGGATCAAAGTGCATAGTGTGAGGAATCGGTTCAGTTACATGGGTATGTAGCTTGGAAGGTGGCCATTTGGATCCACAGAAAGGGGACAGCAGAGACAGAGTCCAGACTGTGCCAACAGGAAAATGGCTCTTCTCAGGGCCACAATACTTTTCTCATTGCAGTTGGGAGATGGAATCCTCTGTAACATTAGTATCTAAGTATCAAACTACAACGTCACAGCCCAAAAATGCCAATTCAAGACTCCACCTGCCCAGAAACAAGTCTGACTGATTCAGACATTAAGCTAATCCTCATACAAAGACTTATTACAAGCACTGGGCAAATGTTCATGCCCAGGTTTATATAACCATTTGCAAAATAAATCTCTAACTTGTGCCAAAAGAGTTAACAGTCTTGGGAGTAGCAAGAATTGTCTGAACAGAAGTCAGAGAGATGTTGAGAGCAACATTTGTAACATGATTCAGCAGAAAGAGGAGACCTAAGAAATCAACTGCAGAACAGTTACTGAAGGGTAAAAACTTCACTATTATAATTCATATACATCAGAAGTTTCTTGTTTCATGAATTCCTGTAATAATAACCTACAAGAGGATCATCTTTAGTTGATACAGTATCACAATGAATATCACCTCATCACTCAGCAATTCCAGATAGCTCTTTGGTCTGTATTTCTCTACCCAGAGGTCAGCACTGTCCTCTTCCTCACTCATGGTCTCGCATCCTGAATCAGTGTGCTCTGTGGCAGGCTCGCTGGACCTCTGCTCAGCTTCCTCTTGGTCCAGCTTCTTTTGTATCTGCGCCAGAAACAAGATAACCAGCCTGCAGAAACACTGCCTCAGTTTTTCAAGAGTTATTTATACAGCAAACGAAACTGATATTGTTCATCTGAAATTAAATTTCTCCTTTGCACAATATAAAATTTGTCTACTTCATATCTTTTCTACCTTGAAGATGGAGACGGCATATTTCCTCCAGAATCCTTGGTACATACCTTACCAAAAAACAGGGTTATTACGTCCCAGAAACCCATAATCTGAGCACTTATTCCATTCATACAATGAAAACTGCTGGGTAAAAAAATAAAAGTCATGTCACAATGCTATCAGTATCTAGACTACAAAGTAGTAGATGGTAGGATGACTGATGAATCAGAAAGAATTTGGAAGGAAGTGGTCATGGCCTAATGGAGGTGATATCCCAGGTTCTAGCTGGAGGGACTGAGAAAAACCATAAAAATCTTGTCAGGACAGTCAGTGTCCTATGTGTTTCCATGGCCTGTTACAAGAATAGTTTTACCATTTTTCTACCAATGAAAGCTGATTTCTTATACAGAACTGCTTTGTTGTGTGACTGGCTTCTTAATAGTACAAGTTTGTGTCTGCAGTAAACAAATACATGGTATATGAAATCATAAAGCACAGAGCTGGAAAATATGCGTACACAAAGCTGAATGTTCTTTCCATGCAGGTTTTGTTCTTCCTTGGAACTGTTCATATCCACTGGATTGTGAGTGATTATGTTGCATGCACTTACATAGAGCTGGGCCTGTTCCCACAGTGTCTGGTACGGGACGGAGAGAAGCCCCACAGTACGGCTCTGCGCTGTGATGCTGCTGATCTGTTCACACAAACAAAATAACTTGAACCATCAGGCTCCACTGCCTCATGTTTCTTCAGTTCTAAACCAATAATCAACATTTCAAACACAAAAATTACTTTTCCCCCCACAGAAGTACAGAAACCAAGAATATTTATAATTCTGTATTTCAGCATCCTGTTGCACATCTTTAATTAAACATCTATGTACTTAGTCCGTCAATAATGCAATAATCATTAAAATATTCATCATTCGCCACCAACACATGTTTCGGCCACAGATGGCCATCCTCAGGTGTTTCAATGTGTCTAAACTGTTACACTGTTTTGATGCATGCTAAAATTGTGCACTGCAGTCCACGTAAGTTAATAAAATTCTAGCCACCTCGTAAAGGGTGTCATCCGCTTGTTAAAGCTATGTGATGCGTGTATTCCAGACAGTCTATTTCAGCAGCTACATCTGTGATCTGCAATCTACAAATTACCACATGTTAATATTGTTTTCTGATTGTTATTAATGTTATGTTATATTGATTTGCTTTATACTCACATGCCCCTTGTTTGCATGTTGTTCCCTCGGGCATCATGTGGTGTTGTCTTCACTAGTGCAGGTGCAGTGTGTTTGTTCCCATATTTATATGCCCTGGTTGTGAGGAGTGGGGAGAGGTGAGGCAGGGTATAGTGTTATGTTGTGCAATTCATATATAATACTTCAACTATAGGACTGTGTACATCAATATTAGTGTTGTCCATTAGTAGGTTTTCTTTACTTGTTTTGTAAATATAATATTTCTCATCAATACTAGCAGAAATATATGAGAGGGGACCCCACCCCCACCCCCAAAAACGAAATTTGTTTATAAAAAATTCTGTATATTTTTACATAACAAAACTGTAATCCCCTTCAAAGTACTCTCCGTCTGATTCAAAGCACTTGTCCAAACGTTTTTCCATCACTCAAAACATTTTTTAAATTCATCGCTGTTGTCGCCTTTCAGTGCTCGTCGTTTTTTCTTTATGCCTTCAACATCAGCAAAACGTTTTTCCTTGCGGTCTCTTTTCATCCAAAACACAGACATTTAATTGAAGAATATTTATACTGTACTCTTTTGACTGATGCGGTGTGATGAAGCCAGTGCTGCAGAGGAACACAACCCCTCAATCTCAAGGGCAAACATGAAGGCAGTGAGTTCCTCCACAACACTGCTACCCATCTATCAGACTGCATTATATTCACTGGTGTAAAAATCTTAGATCTTAAGTACATTTACAGTACACCCCCTTCATTCATTAGAGGCGTTATAGTATCTACTGACTGCAGGCTCAGCCCACACACCTGTTGCTCAAAGTACTCCTCAGAGCGCAGTCTGACGTACATCCGCTCTCCATTGCTGCAAGCCACAGACACAAATGGATAACTGGGCACCCTCCATGTTATGCTGCTGCTCTTCCTGCATTCAGAAAGAAAGCTATCCTGACTGACAGGAAGACATCTGCACAAGATATTCTGTGTTTGAATATACCACACTTTCCCAAACAAAAATGCAATATGTACAGTGTCAAATAATGGTATGATTACAGAATAATCAAATGGGAAATGGAAAAAAGTGGCTGAGGTACTACCCCAGTACTTAGGCAGCTGGAATAGCGCAGTTTGTATAACAACTGGCTACAGGCTTGGCAACCGAGGTGTCGGAGTTTGAATCCTAGTAGGGTCAAGAATTTTCTTTTATCCACAGTGTTCAGACAGGTTGAGACCCACCCAACCCTCTATCAAATGGGTACTGGAGGCTCTTTCCCCAGAGGTAAAGGGGCTGGAGAGTAAAGCTGACCATTCACCTCCAAATAGTGATGAGGTAAGAAAATGTGGAGCTATACACCCACTCCCCCATATGCCTTCATGGCATAGTGCTTAGTTAGTTAAGCACGGGGAAAACTTCACCTTATCCCAGTATTTGCCTGGAGGGACTTAGAAAAACTGTGAAAAGCTCAATCAGGACAGTCTCTAGGCTGAGATTTGAACCAGAGACCTCTTGAATACTGGGAAGTTCTACAAAATACATGAATGAGAATTACCAACCACTCAACCCTGATGTCCAGGATACATGACAGCTCAACCTGTAAGGTGACTGGCTACTACTGTGACATTCGGGGTTCAAATGCTAATCGCAGAACTGAGAGTTCTTTCTCCTCCAGTGTGTCCAGACTGGTTCAGGTGCCCACTCAGCCTGCATCCAAGCACTGACTCCTTCTCTGAGGTAAAGTAGCCATAGCCATAAGCCAACCACTCACCTCCATCCAGCAGTGGAGTAAGCAAAGCAAGAGGAAAACCGAGAGAACTATTTGCGCTGGTTTCTTGCTTGGCTTACTCCTCTACCATGAAGATGGCTGTGATATGTTCCTCTGGAACATCAGGCCCTCTCAAACTCCATGGTATTACAACTCAGAAGACTGTACTTTTCATAGTCACCACTGTGAGAACCTCAAATACAGACCTTTTGTCTTCTTGTGGTTGTCTAGATTAACCTCATGAAAAATGCAGTTTATACAAATAATATTTCAAAATTCAATTCCTCCTGTACAGAAAACACACTATGTAAATACATAAAGTTCATGTACTTAACTAATTAAGCACTAAGCCATGAAGGTGTATGGGGAAGTGGATGTATAGATCCACGTATTCTTGATCTCGACATTAGTCGGAGGTGAGTGGTCAGCTTCATGTGCTGGCTGTTCCCCCCCCCCACCCTGCCCCCCAGAAATAGCCCTGGTACCCACTGGATAGGAGATTGGGTGGACCCCAGAGCTGGTCTGGATAATGTGGAGAGGAGAAAAGTCTTGCCCCTACTAGGACTCAAATCCAACCCTTCAGTCATCCAGCCTCTAGCCAGTCACTATACCGACTGCACTCCAATACAAAGACCAACCAAACAGTATTGTAACAGGATATCTGAAATCCAGAAGCCACAGCAGTATCAAAGAGTCATTATTTACTGGGTGAAGAAAGCACAAATCTCCACTAGTCATAACTGCAGAGGTACTGCCAGTAACAATATCGCTTAGGTAGCCCCTACTACACAGTACAAAGAAGCACGACAGATGTGTCATTATTGGAGTCAAATCCTATTCAGTCTGTAACAATGGAGTACAGAGGAACCAAACCAGAGAGTCTAAATGGGTGATTGCAAATGAGCACGAATGGCTGTAAACACTTACAGATATATCTACGTCTGACCAGAACCCACAGCGTTGTCATTTCTCATGACAGTATACTGAAGTAAGAGAACCATACAAAATACTTAAATACACTGTGTGGGCAAAATGCAAAGTTCTCTAATGTTAAGGCAGGTGATATCTATAGTTACCACTGTGAGTGCTAGTAGATACAGTATATTCTTAATGCAGTGTGAAAACTGGGATTGTTTTCTGTAAGATGAATCATGACCTGCTGGACTCCAATTCCATCGAACTGTCACACTGTGTGTCGCAAGCAAAGAAAGAAACCTACAGACTGATCTGTTTGACATTTCCATACACAGACCAAAGTCCTTGAGAAGCTAACAGTTGCTCAGCTACTCCTTTTACGGAACCCATGAGTTCATTACCGTGTTTACAAGAGCCTGAAACTGGACCCCATCTTGAACCAAATGAATCTAGTGCACACCATCTCCTTGAGAAGCTAACAGTTGCTCAGCTACTCCTTTTACGGAACCCATGAGTTCATTACCGTGTTTACAAGAGCCTGAAACTGGACCCCATCTTGAACCAAATGAATCTAGTGCACACCATCTCCTCCCATTTCTTTAAAATATGTTTTCATATAATCTTCTAGTATCTTCTGTATTATTACAAGTCGTTTTGTTCCTTCCCATACTCTAAGCAAAATGTTATATGCATTTCTCAGTCCTTCCATGTATGCTACATGCCCATACCATCCTCTTTGATTTGATCATCCTAGTAATATGTAGTAAAACATACAAATTATGAAGCTCCACATTATGAAATTTTCTTCACCCTCCTGTTACATCCTCTCTCAGGTTCAAATATCCTCATCTGCGACCTCAGTCTATATTAGTCCCTCAATGTGATTAACACACATAATGAAGTTTCGCACAAAATATGTAGCCATATTTATAATCTTGCACTGCACCAAATTCCAGCTGTCCCAGACTGACAGATAAGTAAACTGGACATGTTACTTTACATTTCGCACAAGAGTTATGTTAACAAAACTGCATATTCTTACAGGATGAAGACCTAACATGAAAGGGAACAGTGTTGTTCCATTGCCAGATCGGTAGCGTTTACTAGAGAGGACAGGATGGAGCAAAATGCCTACTATTCAAAAGGCATTAGTGTAGGTCAGACATCTGACAGTGTTCCAAACTTGCCTCTGTACAGTGTGATGCTATGACATCAGAAAAAAAGTATCTTACACTTTTGAATATGGCGAGTCACCGAGGACATGTTGGGTCTGTGTCTGAGCTTGAACCTCTCGCCTCTGTGACTTGATCCTCTTGATGAGATCTGCATCGGACTCCATGATGGCTTGCTTTTGTCTCTTTGCTGTGAGGATCACAGATTGATACAGCATGTTACAGTGCTACATACCAGCTGAATTGGGGTTTCATGTGTTTTTCAATGAAACTATAGAATAATGCTATAAAATAAACTGCTTCTCTGTTTCATTGTTCATAATTCTGCCATATAATACAGCACATATTGTACCACATTAATTTTGTGGATTAACCACAAATAGAAATACCTGTTCTTCACCCCGTATATGGTAGCTTTTCTGTCAATATCATAATATACAGTAGCTGGAACTTTAACAAGGAATAACACTCAAACTGGGAAATTAAAATGTATTCATGTAATTAATAGAAAGATTGGGAATGTTCAAAACACATCTAAAACTCCACTGCAATATTTGTATATGGCTTTAACAGCCAAGGCTACTGTGTGTACTGGAAAGAGTGTGCAGTCAAGTTAGTAACATCATCAGGTTTCTCCATTTGGTCCATGAAGTACAGAAATCTGAAGAAACAAGACAGTACATTTGTGTGTATATTAAATTACAGTTTCTGTCTCCCAACATTTTTGTCCGCGAACTCTGATTCCTTTCTCATGTGCCTGATCCCTCTTCGGATCATCATCAGTTGAAAAGAGCTACAAAGGGATCATGGCACACACGGTAGTGTGGCTGGTTCAGGCACTGTGTTATAAGCTGGAATGTTGCAGGTTCAAGTCTCAATGAAGTCATTGGCTTTCTCAGCATACCTAAACCTTCCAGCCGCACTATGGCCCTGGGGTTGACCCAGCCTCTGAAATAAGTGCCAGTAATGTTACTGGTGGGGTAGAGGGTGGCAGGCATGTAAGGCTAACAACCTCACCACCATCTGTGAGCAGACTGTCTACATAATGTGGGACACTCAACATCTCACTACTCTATTGGCGTTCATGGTCTGTTATAGGGATAGCTTTACCTTTTTACCTTACAAAGGGATCATTCCAACCAATGCCTGGGTTCTAACCCTCATATGTTAAATGGTGCCAACTTTTTAACAATTTTGCCTTCCTCTAATGCCGTAAAAAAAAAAGCTATCCCTGTTACAGGCCGTGTAGGCCTATAGGGTTGTGAGATGACGAAGCTCCCACATTTTCTCTAGGCAATCGGTTCACAGATGGCAGTAAGGTTGTCAGCCTTATGTGCCAGCCGTCCTTTACCCCCCAAGAAGATTCCTGGTAGACATTTCTGTTAGAGGCTGAGTCGACCCCAGGGCCATAGTACAGCTGGAAGGATTAAATAAAATGAAAATGTCCACCTCATCGGGACTCGAACCTGTGACCTTCCAGTTTGGACAACAGTGCCTCAACCTACTACACTATTGCATGCCACCATAATCCTATCATACATAATTTAAAACACAATAAACTTATATCATTTAAAAAGGCATTAAGATCTTAAATATGTTCAACCTCAAACACAACAATGTTTTTATTGATTAATTTAAAAACAACATATGTTTTGATCCTTAGAGGGTCATCTTCAGGTATTCTTTAATACACAATTTGATTTCTGACTTTGAAACATGTGACCTTATATCACATCTACTAACTTTTACTTGGCCGTGCCATAGCTCAAGCGGTTAGTCGCTGGCCTCCCACCGCGGCGGCCCAGGTTCGATCCCGCGTCTGGTCAAGTGGGATTTGTGGTGGACAAAGTGGCGCTGGGGCACGTTTTCTCCAAGTACTTCGGTTTCCCCTGCCAATCTTCATTCCACCAATTGCTCCACAATCACCCTCACCTATCATCTGGGGCTGGTACAATAGGCCAGAAGTAGCCACAGTAAAAGGGACTTGTGGTCCCATTTTCACGGTGTTGATCTTAATTAATCAATAAAAACATTGTTGTGTTTGACAGCTGAATGTATTTAAGGTATTAATACCTTTCTGATTGTAATACACACAACAGGATGCAAACAATAAAAAAACTAATATCACTTATTAAATCCAATAGCATCCTATATATGGAGTTTTAATCTAAGTTTCCTATATCAGTCAACTTCTTCTGTACTGGTACACATGCAGTTTGAGGTTATCATGGCAATGACAATTACAGGTTATGATACCATACAGTATGGTAGCAGATTATTAAATTCTACCTTGAAGATCAAGGCTGCATGTTCCCCCAAAATATTGGTACCTGTGTACCAGACTACATTACGCCACATCCCAGACAGCCGCAATCTCACAGTTCATGTCAGTTTGCATCATGTGCTCCTGTCCATGAACTGCTCAGGGTGGCCTACCTAAGTTTCTTACTGACAGGTTTCAGCAGTACTCTGTTGTCCGAATGGCATACTAGCTCAAAAGTATACTGTCATTAACTCCTGAAAACACAGTGGTTACTATCTGCACCACCTGTTTTAAAACACAAAATCTCTGCATATCTGCCACAAAGAGTATTTATATTTCATATAATTCACACACTATGCAGTAACTACTTTTCTGAAGAGTATTAACTGGCTGGTCTGTGTAATGGAGATGCGCTGTTTTCTGTGAGATAGGAATTGAACTTTTAAATATAATTTAGATGAATTTCATGCTTCAAAGGAACAGGATCAATGTTTTTCTGCTAGCCTCTTAGAAGTACAATCTTTCATTTGTATCTGTTAACTTTCCCACTTAATACAAATTTTTATAACACTGAAAGTATGTTCTGCTATGCCAGATTCAAAGCCTGTATTTAACATGTGCAAACAGGTCAACAGAGGAACTGAAACGTGTTCAGAAATGCTGATAGAAAGGATAACTTTCAATAAATTGGGACCACCAACTCTCATAAACATAGTAGCTGACAGAGTATTATAAAATAATCAATAAATATAAACTCATCTTATGTTAACTGAACAATTCATAGAAAAATGGAGAGACTTGCACCCTAGATACTCAGAGTGGCCTACTTACAGAACATGTCCAAACAGTCTCTGTCTTCAAGTTCAATATCGGCAATGTCTCCAAATAGCTCCTCAACTTTTCTCTTCCTCTCACTGCGCTCAGAAGGTCCAATTTCAGTTTGTGGGAGTGCAGTTTGAACCTGTGCATTTAGAGTTAGGATTACATCTAGATTTGTACAAAATTCACTTAAGTTGGATACCCCTGTATGAAGACTGCCTCTTACAATCACATTTCTTGTTTACATTCTAAGGCTCTAACAACCAAGGCAAGGCAGACTGACAGCAACACTGATATAGCATACTGGATCTGAGATTCCCACAGCATCGACAATGGAGAAGGGCACTAATTTCTGTGATCTGATGCCATAAAGTCTGGTATAAGTTCACTGACAGCTGGGGAATGTACTGCGCTCTGTTTGTTACTTGAGTGGCTTACTCTTCAACCTAAAGTACATCCCCTAAAAATGTCAGTAAACTTCTACACCACATGGTGTCATACCCTGGTAGGGGATCCTTGAACTGCAGGACCTGCAGACAATTGGTGGCATTCCAGTACCATTCAAGCATAATTCTTACCTCCAGCAGTTGACATTCTGTGTCATCATCAGCCAGCTGCTCTGCCCTAGATGCTGACGGCAGAGCTTTGGGGCTTGTGAAGATCAAACTGCGCTTTGACTTGGGACGTGCGCCACTATCCACATGTGTACACTCATCTGGAACAACATACAACTCTGTTAACATGGCAGCCAACCCCTGCATATATCAATGCACTTCAGTGCTGTACTCTACCTTCCATTTCCCTCATCACCTCCAACTCATCTGCATACATCATCTCAAACTCTTCCTCTGGGTCAGGAAAATCCATCTTTGCAATGTTTGTAGTCTTGCAGCAACTGTGAACAACACATAGTAGTGTGACACACAATTCAGCACACATAACAGACAACACTCTTTGGAAAAGAATCAGAGTTGGTGACCTCTTTCCACAGTCTTATGGTGACAGTAACTTAATTAAGCATCACTCCACAAAGACATATGTGGGATAAAAGTAAGGCTCCAGTCTTTCTTAATCTTCAGCACTAAAAGGAAGAGAGTGCTAAGATTCATGTCCCAGCCACTTTAACCCATTACTCTTTGGAAAGGAGACAGGGTAAGGTTCAGAAGCCAGTCTGGTCATAATAAGAGAGAAATCTCTGACTTTGATAGGAGCCCATAGCCTGGTCACTACATTGCCTGAGCTATCCCACAATTATTAAATCATGGCTAAAACATTTCCCTCAACACAACCTAACATGAATACTGAAAACAAAGCACTGAGCAATCATTTGACCCACACTCCAGCCTGTGGCCATGAAGCACTGCCTTGCATACAGAAACATATTTTGTAAGAAGTACAAGTAACAGGAAATCATTGTCCTAGCTATATAACTATCCTTATATAAGTATTATGTTTTTGGATATTATCCATCGTCTTATCTATTTTCTAAAATCCATCCTGTTTCTTTTTGAAAACATGTTTTGGATACTGGAATCTGTCACCATCCTCAGGTAAAATCTACTCAGTTCGGTCCAAAAGATAGAGCTAGCCCCTGTCTCGGGTCCGGAGTTAGGGGCTAGCTCTATCTATTGAAGTAGGTTGTGTTAAAAAAACAGGACGGTTTTTAGTAAATGGACAAGACGATGGATGTCCAAAAACATAATACTTGTAGCAATATACTATCATCAAACACTTTTAGATAGTAACTATCCTCATGATTGGTCTCCTTTAAAGAGCTCCTTCCACTAAACATTTCCTAGCATCAGTGATGGTGTCAGTGCTGGAACACCTGACCCAACAATGTTCTGTGTATCACAAAATGCAAACAGTTCCTGGACATCAGAAATAAGGTTTTTGGAAGAAAGCTAGGAAATCGGTCTCCAAAAATACTTTCTTTGACCACTATTATTAATTCTTCATTTTATTATTTGATAACGCTGCAATTCAAGTTGCGTGAAGTAGTGGGGTACAGAAAAGGTTAGGGTACCTCTGAATAACGAAAAGTAACTTAACACGTACTCCATGAAACCTATGCGTTATCTGGAATTAAAAAACAATTTCTATTCTCTTAAATACTTACCTTAGAGAAAACAATCTCCAAATGTCTTAACAAGTCTCAAAAATGGTGCTGTTCGTAATGCAGTATTAATCATTAACTTCCCGCCATGAAATTCTAAACGCTTACTACACGAAAAAATCAAGACTATTACGATTGGTCCAACCTGTCATTACGTATTTCCTCAATCGCTGTCAAGTATTTTACGGCAACCCTGCCATCTACATCCCACGTTACTAACGCATGGTTGCATTACCGGCGCCATAATTCAAACACCAAATCACTTCCTGCTCATAAGAGTATAATTAAATTATTTATAATTCAAATTTCCAAGGCTGTGATAATTAATATTACAGTCATCTGGCATATAATGCCGTGTAAGTTTGTTCATAGGTATCGACGTTTCGAAGGAAACTACTGTCCCATACCTAGGCAGATGATGAAGAGAGCAAGTTTCTCAAACATTATAGTGCCTCTTTACCAAACATATATTCACGCCTCCAGACCCTTAATCTTCATACTGATTTTTGTTCTACCGATCTTCAGTCCCTTGGCTTGTTATCAGACATCTACAATCAACTGTCCTAATTTTAAAATATATTTTATGACATGTAATATATGCAATAGCTTACAAATAAAATTGCTCTAGCTGAGCAGAAAATTCCCATTTATAACATGGAGTTTGCATGGAAAAGTTGTCATGAACATGACTAATTTTTTCTCTCATTTTATTTTACATGCAGGATCAAATGAAATGCACTGGGCTGCGCCATAGCTCAAGCGGTTAGTCGCTGGATTTCAACCGTGGTGGCCCGGGTTCGATCCCGGATCTGGTCAAGTGGGAGTTGTGGTGGACAAAGTGGCAGGTTTAGTCAGAGTACTTCGGTTTCCCTTGCTAATCTTCATTCCACCAATTGCTCCACAATCACCCTCACCTATCATCTGGGGCTGGTACAATAGACCAGAAGTGGCCGCAGTACAAGGGACTTAGTTCAACGCCACCAGCAATAAAAAAATGCAAGTATCAAATTTCTGGCAACCATTTTATCTAATAAAAATAGTCTCTATACTGAGTATGCATCGACAGAACACATTTCTAAGAGCACCAGAAAGTTTCTGCAAAGTTGTGAGGAACAGCTATTTATTGTCAGCCTTAGGATAAGGGTACCAGTCAATATTCTGCAGGTTACAAAAGTTACATTAAAAATTGAGATTTGGGGCTCTCACAATACTGACTACAAGGATTACTGTCTTCTGGGATATTATCCACCTAGGTGGGGGTACCATAAAGATGCAAGTAGCAGGTTCCTCTGAATTACTAGTACATATCTGCCAGCATACATGAGCCCAAAAGACACAAATCTCTTCATTCCGACAAGTATTTTTAATACCTGTTATTCCATTGTCTGTCTATTATGAAAGAAATTACTGAACTGCCAAACCTGCAGGGAAACAAGGTCAGGGGATTAACACCAAGAGGCATTGTGGCTTTCCAAACGCTAACACTCAAGCTTCCTTTATTAACAAACTCATGTGCTCAGTGAGACTGTGGTGTTCATATCTTAGCAACAAGAAGGTGCATCCTGCAGCAACAAAACCTAAAGGGAAGAGACTGCTTGGAGGGCCTATACATAAATGGGAAGACAATATTGAAGACAAAGGGAATGAGGATACGGACTAGGTTCAGCTGGATCAGGATATAATCCAGTGATAGGTTCTAGTGAACATGGTACTGAAACTTAGGGTTAGCGAGGAATTTCTTACCCAGCCGAATTACAGCATCTCAGAGACCATGCTCCATGGAATTAATTAGTCATGTGAAACAACTATGATGACCCTTTATACATATATATGTGTTATCCAATGGGTACAAGTAGATGGAGCTTGAAGCTGACCCTTCACCTCCCTCCAGCACCAAAGAAAACTCCCAACATCTGTATGGAATTGTGGCACACTGTATGTAAAAGATTATTCCATGTTTTAGAAGGTGCCCTGGGATTATGTTTCGGTTTCAGATATTGGAGAAATTGTGCACAAAATTATGTAATCTCTACAATTCGTATGTAACAAGATCAGTCGGGCTACCAGATCTCAAGAAATAAATGTCGTAACTTCCCTCAGGGGTGTACTCGTTCAATTCTGTCTCTTCCACACCCGATCCTAAAATGGTTTCAATGTGAAAACAATTACAAAATTGGATTTTGTGATACAGGGAACAAAGGTATCACAGGATAAAATGTAATGTTTTTATTAACTGCCCCAACCTCCACCAATCAAATGACGTTCAAAATATCCTCCTGCCTTGGTAGCCCTCTCCACACTGCCTCTTACACATGGAAGGTGTGATTTGCAGTTTTTCATCTCACCTACAGGTATTTTAATTTTAATTCTGGTGGTCACACACAAGAACCAAACCGAACCCAGTGAGTCTGAGAACATTAAACCATTCTTCTCCTCTATCAGAAAACTTCAGACATCATAACACTCCTGTACCAACCAACCATCAGGCCTTTTGCCAGAAACTTTACAAATTTACATCATGTTATGAGTGTGTACTGAGTATTATACCTTCGTTCTTTACATGCTTTGACATCTCTTCTAGCAGTCTGCACATATCAACAGCAGGAGGTAGGACTTTTTATATTTTTTCATACCAAATTAATCTGTAGTTAGCAGGAATGCGATTGGTAATAAAAAGGATAATAAAGGATCAATTATAGTGACATATCAGTCTACTGGCTGGTCAGGCATAAAGCACAACCAGAACCCAGGACAGAGAGGATTAATGACAAATTTTAGGGGGGGGGGGAAATTGTCATGGAATTTTATCCGACCAAAGGCATCAGGTTACTTTCTCATTTTCTTGAGCTTCTTCTTCCTTATCTTCTTGGGATTGGGTATTGTTTGCTTCAGTCTCAATGGCTGATAATGAAACTCCACTTGCTTACATTTCGTCTGAGTGCCTTTGACCTCTTCTTTGTCCTGCACAGCCAGTGGTTCATCTGACAACTTCCTGACAGAACTACTGCATGTTGCTTTGTTGGAGGTGGTAGATATATCCAGGGACAGGTAGTCTGCAGATGGCTGAGGTTCAGGTGGCAATTCAGGAACAAAGGCTCGCGTCTTCTTGGAACTGCGGTATTTGTAGATATCTGTGCTGACTTTCACTTGAGTGGGCTGTGGCACTGATGGTTGCTCTGCTTCATCATCACTTGGGCCATGCAGTACAGCATAACAGAAGGCAGGCAAGGGGTCTGGCACAGGAATCTTGTTGCACTGTTCAGATACTGCCTTGAACAGCATGTGGAAATGGCTGCCCTCTGACTCCACAGCAGATCTCTGAACACAGTGTTACATATCATAAACGTCTGAAGCATAAACCAAGTTGTAAGATTTGAGGCTTTCACGGCGGTGACTATGAAGAAAGCAGTCTTCTGGGATTTGGCACCGTGTATATGTGGTGTTAACCGACGTTTCGGAGGAACGTATCGCCTCCATCTTCAGGGTAGAAGAAAAAATATAAGAAAT
>NW_019731994.1:396179-402555 GCF_002891405.2 Cryptotermes secundus | reverse complement strand
CAGAAATATTCTAGTAGCATTTTAAAATCACAGCGCATGGCTGTAAATACAGATCATAAACATGCTAATGGCAGAATCTCTTTTGTCAAGTCAGGGAATTTGTTTTGTATAGATCTTGAAATGTATACTTACTTATTCATGCTTTGGCACAGTAGAGTGTGAGAATTTTGAAACGGAGAAAGGAAAGTTAATTATCAGAGAAACTGAGGAATCCTTCAAATACAGGCCAGTAAATAATTTGGTTAAATATGCTTGCCCAAGCAAGGTGTGTAAAGAGAACAGATAAAATATCAATTTATTTAATTTTGGAACAAGAAAGATTTACTGGGGAGTCAGGAAGGCTATAAGATTGTGACTAGAGGCTCCTGCAGCAGTGACAATAAAGGTTACTGTCTCTTGGGACATAATGCCATGTAGTCTGGTAGATATTTAATAACATTTTGCACAGAACCGCTTGCCTCCATCTTTTCATTCACACTGAAAATGAAGATTCCCCCCAAACACTCACAAATATCAGACTACATGTGCCGCATCATAGCTCAAGCGGTTAGTTGCTGGCCTCCTACGGTGGCAGCCCGGGTTCAATCCCGGGTCTGATCAAGTGGGATTTGTGGTGGACTAAGTGGTGCTGGGGCAGGTTTTCTCCCAGTACTTTGGTTTCCCCTGCCAATCTTCATTCCACCAATTGCCCCACAATCGCCATCATCTACCATCTGGAGCTGGTACAATAGGCCAGAAGTGGCCACAGTACAAGGGACTTAGTCCCACCCCGCTAGCAATAAAAAAAAACAGACTACATGGCATCACATATCCGAATAGTAGGATCCACAAGCACAAGACTGCTTTCTCTCTTAGATATCTTTAAAGCTTATGCTGCAGTTACAGCCTTAAACAAGGAATGAGGCAATTCTAAAGGGTTCTGATGATTGTGCATTATACCTAGTATCAGGGCTTCCTCAGCTTTGCTCATTGTCCGCTACTCATGTAACCAGAACACAATGTTGGTTGAGTGACTGGGGTTAGTTCTTTCTAATGGACCCTTCACCTGAGGATTGGAGCAAATCCATTTCCCAAAATGTTGTGCACTGGATTTAGAATATCAGATAACGGACATTTTCCAAGAAACTAGAACACGAAGCAATAAGGTGCTACTTCCTATGCATCTGCTCCTGTCAACACAGCATGCCACTAACCTATATGACACATAATGTCACTAATAACTTACAAGGTGTACAAAACACATCACATCACTCTCTTATAGCACGTGGAAGACACAGCACATCACTGACCTACAGTGAACCCAAGACACATCATGTCACTAACCTACATGAATCCAAGACACATCGCATCAGCAACATATGGTGTGTCCAAGACACATCATGTGAGTAACCTATGGTGAGTTCATGACACATTATGTGATGAACCTACAGTGCGTCCAAGACTACGTACTTTGACACCAAGAGCTATACAGGAGAAACCAAGGGCAGTATTGACAATCGATCGCAGAGAAGGCATGATGAGGATGGGGACACCCTGCATGGCACACATGGTGGGGATGTGGCTTACAAGTATTTTGGGGTCCGCATCTTGTGCAAGCAATACAAAGCCAACTGATGCAGACTCCAGACCACGTGTCACAGAATTCACACCCAGGAACATACACCGTCTGAAACAAAAATGTTTGATAAGAAAATAAATATCCAACTAATTCAGAACAATAGCAATGTACCACTTCTGCAAATGAACAACTTCTCATCAGATTAGGTTCAACCTAGTTACAAGAAAACTGGTTAGTTGGTCAAAGTCATTACTGGCCCAGACATGAGGATATGATAAGCACATTTGTGACACAATTAAATCTACTGGTGTCAGTGAACTCAAATGAACATTAAACAATATTTTTAAGAGACTTTAACTTTGTTTAAGAGCAGAAGGGAGACACCGTGAACGTCAACTGTGATGTGATGATGAGTTCTTCTAAATAATTTACTTACTTCAAGAGGTGAATGTTCATGTTCAAAATGCATGGCACATTAGCTGAGAACCTAGACCCCCCCCGTTCTCTCAGGTGATCGATAACTTTCTGTCTAAGAGGCCGAGAGTAAGAGAGTCGGGCAATTCAGCCTGTGGAGGAGGACTCAGTGGTCTTTATAAAAATTGTCTCAAATTGTAATATCAATGTGTGACACTTTACTCTCTTCAGTAAGAGAAAGAGAATGAATGTAACAGTCATCTCTCAAGCTACAGACGGAGTGTAATGTTGCAAAGTGTCTGGAGCCACAAATTATTTTCCTTGATTTTCATTAAAAGAATACCAGATAAAATGTTTCAAACGAATTATGCAAATCATAATGAGCCTTAAATTTTATGCCCAGAAAGAATTTCTTTGTAAGATGAGCCATTTCTGAGAAGATTAATGTTCAATTTGAGATTCATGTGGCATATGGGCTAGAATGTGTTTGAGACAATCCAAAATTAAATTAGTTCAACTCATGTCAGTAAAAGTTGTCACCGAGCTTAATTAAGGACCATGCCAGAGAGGTGTATGGGGGAACGAAGGTACAGCTTCCCACATTCTGAAATGTGGCACTAGATGGAGGTGAGTGGTCAGCTTTGGGTCCCTAACACTTTATCCCCCCAAAAAAGTCCCCAGCATGCATTGGATAGGATGCTGGTTGGGCCCAAGTCATTATAAATCCCAAAATGACATTTCATCAAAATCCACATTGCTATCAGAGATGACATTATCTCACAATCATGGGTTCACTGTATACCAACTGTGTAGAGAATACAGAAACATACTCAGCCCATGCATCACACTCAGTGCATTAGAAGTGTCACCTCAGTTCCTCACTGCGGTCAGACGAGAAGTCAGCATTGGATTCCTGCTGCAACTTCTGCCTCACCTCCCGACGCTGCTTAAGTGGCACCTTCCTCAACTCAGACCAGTTCACTTTACTGACAGGTCTCCTGACTGGATGTAAGACGCTGAAACACAACTGTCCAACTTTACAGTGTTCCTTTGCTGGGAGTGGTCTAGTTTACAGATGGATACATGACATACAAAGGCACTAGAAGCAGGGTGTATGGATATGGTATGAGAAAGAAGCTTAGCTTCAGCTTTGGACAACACACTAGATACTTCAGGCAGAAGTGTATGCATTAAGGAACAGGCAGCAGAGAATATAGACAAAGGCTATGAAAACAGAAATATCTATATTCTGACAGCCAAGCTGCAATTAAAGCACTGAGCAATTACCAGATCAGTTATAAACTGGTCTGGGACTTCCATCAATCCCCTATGAAAGCGGCTGAACATAATATAGTTCAAGTGACAAGCATGCCAGGACACACAAGAATTGAGGGCAATGAAATTAAGGACTCACTGGCATGATTGGGACCTGACCCAGTATGCAGCATGTCAGTAATGTTTGCCAAGAAGACTGCAACAAACACTAAAAAGATCAAGGATCTTCTGCAAAAAGGGCTAGGTTACGGAGCTATCAGAATTAAATAGGAACCAGCTGAGACCTGTGCAAGGACACTATCACCTGGAAGGAAACCTTCTTACACTGGCACTAGTCAATAACTACACATGTGAAAGATGCCAGTGCAAAGATGAAACAGAATCACATATCATGTGTGACTGCAAGGCCTTGGCTAACTCAAAACTCTGTCATCTGGGCCATAACTTCATGGAATGAGATAACTACTTAGACACCCCATTCATTTGAAGTATGGGATTGTTATGAGACAGGAACTGAAATATTATAATTATTCAGATGCATTACCGACTTCAAACAATTAATTAATAATATCATATCGCATTGTCTACTTATGTACCTTTCCAACTTTTATATATTTTCAATGCCAGGGCTTTCAGACATAACCTCAAAGCTTGAGGTTGTTGCCACATTTGTAATTTTCAACATATAAATTTTTCAGTCATAGAACATTCGACATTTATTTACAATGTTTCAGATTACAGAAGAGCTATGACCCAGGTCCCAAAAACGACTAGTTGTAAACAAATTTTCAAATCATTACATATATTACCTCTACCATCTTTGTACATATACGAAACTCTAATATACATAAAATCCAATTCGAATGAATTCATAACCAACTCAGGATTATNAAAGGGGAAGCAAGAGGAGGCTAGAGAACACTGCATAATGAGGAGCTTCATTATTTTACTCTTCGCTAAATGTTATTTGGGTGATCAAAGAGAATGAGATGGGTGGGGCATATAGCGCATGTATAGGACACTAGAAATGCAAACTAGATTTCAGATGAAAAGCCATATGAGATCTAGGCATAGGTGCTATCACCAAATTCACGAATATTATCTTAAAGGCCACGCCATAGCCTAAGTGGTTAGTCGCTGGTTTCCCACCGCTGCAGTCTTAGTCAAGTGGGATTTGTGATGGACAAAATGGCGCTGGGGCAGGTTTTCCCCAAGTACTTCGGTTTCCCCTGCCAATCCTCATTTCATCAAATTCTCCATAAACATTATCACCAGTACAGGCGCAATAGGACATATGGAAGCCGACATGCCGAGGGGACCTAATATGGATTCCACCTCACACTATGTGAAATCTTAACTATTGTAAACAATTTTAAGTATTGTAACTTTATTCTCTTATTGTAATCAGATAATGTACAGTAACTGACTTGTCCTATATCATGTAACAATGATCTATAGAGATTAAATAAATACATACATACTGTAACTGTCCAGTTTATGTGATGGTCAATTGATGTTTTGTGTATGGTTAGGGTTTTGTGAAATTCCTCACTTTTGCCTCACAATTTGAAATTTTCCCCCTGAGACACGCAGCAAGTGGCTTGGGTCAAGCTTGAAGCCAGCTGCCCATCCGTAAATCAGTTAATTTAATGCATAACACAAGGCCGAGTCCTTTAGAAATTCTAAACATGACAGGGGAAGTCATAATTTTAGCAGCGTCGTTTCCTGCTACACCAAAATCTCAGTTTGATAGCCACGCAGCAGGTGGCAAAGTTTACCCCTAAACTGTACACTAGTGGATATTCGCTTTCCTAATTGGAGGAGAAAGATAAGCAACCTCCCAGTCTGCCCGGTCCAGCCAATCATCATCCGAAGTGGGAGGTCCTTTGTCCGAATTTTGGGTAACCAGGGCAAATATTTACCATTCAGAGGGTGCTTGGCAAGGAGGACTCTGAAATTTACCTTCACCGGGGGTACACGTGTTCTGATCTCCGTAAACACCCCCTGTGGTGACTATTAAATGTGCGTCTCAAAAAACAGTAAGGAAGCCTACATCCACAACTCTGTGAAGTGTCACTATGGTGCTGTTTCCATTTAAATAGTGCAGATTGAATAAAGACTTCAAACAGTTAATTGGTGTTGGGGTGACTTCCCTACGCCTAAAGCCCCACTAATCACCCAAGTCGTGGCCAGTCAACACGCCCTGAGAGGAGTTCGATTTCTCTACTAGAGCTAGCAGAACCAAAGAACGGTTACAATACATACATAGTTTCATGTATTCAGCATCTAAAAATTACAGCAAATACGATTCTCATTATGGCTAATAAAAAAAAATCTTCTATAGTATGGTATGCAGGTACTAACCATTTCTACCCCTGATGATGGAGGCAGCAGTTTCTTCCAAAGACTATACAGTGTCACATCCTATAAGATCATGATCTCAGTTTCTAACAAATGGTAAGATTACTGAGCAATACAACATGTGTGGCAGGAAACCAACCTCTTACCTTAACAGCAGCTGGTTCAACTCCACTTCAGCATCTTCTGCCAGCACCGGCCTTGAAGCAAACAATAATAATGTGCCCTGAGTACAGAAGCTGAATGCATTTGTTTAAAGTTTACTTAAGAATATTGTTTTCAATATCTCAGATTATATGTTGTCAAAGAGCAGGATGATCAGTGACTAATGAACCAAAAAGAATGTGGAATTAAGCAATCATGGCCTAACTTGACATCTGCCTGAAGGGTCCATGGAAAACCATGAAAATTCAGTCAGGATAGGCAGTCTCTAGGGCAAACCCAACATGTCTGAAGCAGAAAATAGAATATACCTTTACAATTTTTCAATTAACACCATAACAACATGGTAATCTACATAAATAAAAAATCTAGAATATTCACTTGATAATATACATATATATATATACAGGATGTCCCAGGAGGAATGTGCCAAACTTCGGGAGGGTGTTCCTTATGTTAAAGTATGCCGATATAACCCAAAACACCTATGTCCAAAGTTGAACGGTTACGGAGATAATGGCCAGAGAAGTGTCAAACTTTGACCGGGGTTACACACTTGTTGATTACAAAATAGATATTAAAACTGGCAGGAATATGTGGATTCTGTAA